>NC_073407.1:22080756-22280756 GCF_028641065.1 Leucoraja erinaceus
GTGGACGCATTGGTGATCATTTTCCAATGTTCTATAGATTCTGGATCAGTTCCTGTGGATTGGAGGGCAGCTAATGTTATCCCACTCTTTGAGAAAGGATGGAGAGAGAAAACAGGGAATTATAGACCAGTTATAGCCTGACCGGTGGTGGGGAAGATGCTGGAGTCAATTGTAAAAGATGAAATAGCGGCACATTTGGATAGGCAGTAACAGGACCGGTCCGAGTCAGCATGGATTTACGAAGGGGAAATCATGTTTGACTAATCTTCTGGAATTTTTTGAGCTTGTAACTCGGAAAATGGACAAGGGAGAGCCAGCGGATGTGGTGTACCTGGACTTTCAGAAGCCTTTGATAAGGTCTCACATAGGAGATTAGTGGGCAAAATTAGGGCACATGGCATTGGGGGTAGGGTATTGACATGGATAGAAAATTGGTTGGCAGACAGGAAACAAAGAGTAGGGATTAGCAGGTCCCTTTCAGAATGGTAGGCAGTGGCTAGTGGGGTACCGCAAGGCTCGGTGCTGAGACCACAGCTATTTACAATATACATTAATGATTTAGATGAAGGGATTAAAAGTAACATTCTCAAATTTGCAGATGACACAAAGCTGGGTGGCAGTGTGAACTGTGAGGAGGAGGATATGAGGATAGAAACATAGAAAATAGGTGCAGGAGTAGGCCATTCGGCCCTTCGAGCCTGCACCGCCATTCAATATGATCATGGCTGATCATCCAACTCAGTATCCTGTACCTGCCTTCTCTCCATACCCCCTGATCCCTTTAGCCACAAGGGCCACATCAAACTCCCTCTTAAATATAGCCAATGAACTGGCCTCAACTACCTTCTGTGGCAGAGAATTCCACAGATTCACCACTCTCTGTGTAAAATATTATTTTCTCATCTCGGTCCTAAAAGACTTCCCTCTTATCCTTAAACTGTGACCCCTTGTCCTGGACTTCCCCAACATAGGGAATAATCTTCCTGCATCTAGCCTGTCCAACCCCTTAAGAACTTTGTAAGTTTCTATAAGATCCCCCCTCAATCTTCTGAATTCTAGCGAGTACAAGCCAAGTCTATCCAGTCTTTCTTCATATGAAAGTCCTGACATCCCAGGAATCAGTCTGGTGAACCTTCTCTGTACTCCCTCTATGGCAAGAATGTCCTTCCTCAGATTTGGAGACCAAAACTGTACGCAATACTCCAGGTGTGGTCTCACCAAGACCCTGTACAACTGCAGTAGAACCTCCCTGCTCTTATACTCAAATCCTTTTGCTATGAATGCTAACATACCATTTGCTTTCTGATGCAGGATGACCTGGGCAGGTTGGGTGTCCAAGCCCTGTGCTCAACCTCCAACCTGGAGGACCAGTGGATCGCAGTTCGTCTCGCCTCTACCCTTCGACCTGTCCAGCATGGGAGACCCTAACAGGAGACAAATCTCCCGCTGGCCTTGCTCTAGGGGTCACTGAGACACACAAGCTCCCCGACCACGACTAGGTTGCAATCTTCATGTGCCTGTTTTTATTCATCCACTAATATCACCATAACAGTGTCAACATTTGGAAGTCTGGCTGCCTCATTGTCTCCATCACACAGTAATTAGGTTAAGAATCATCTTTGAGTGGCTTGGCGTGGTCCAGGGTGAAGTACAAAGAACTCGTTAGTCAGTTCTATGAAGATCTGCCAGCCTGGGTTAGAGCATCGTGTTGGGGCATTGTGAATGTTCTGGTGTTTGACCCCAATCTGTTTTTTTGAAACTTCGAGCGATGATTTCACAAGCCGTAGGTAAACAGCAGCTGACAGTGTCACTACAGTGATCCAACATTGCATCAAAGTAGAACGCCACACGTCAAATAGAAGGCCGAGGATAATGTTTGGACGATCGTTTCGCAATACTGCTTTTACCAAAGGCTCATCAGCCATTAAAGAGCTTCGTCCATTGCTCCTCTGGCCAAAGACTCGAGTGGACCCTGTGTGAGGCGGAGGCCAGAGCTATGAGAATAAAAGCTTCCAAAAGACACTGAGTGAAGAGTCAGGTCAAGAGTGTTTCATTGTTGTGAGTCTGTGTAAATTCTCTGCCTCAGAGGGCCGGTTCTCTGGATACTTTCAAGAGAGAGCGTTGGGGGAACAGACCCAACGGGTCTGCACTTGGTCTAGTGGCTCTCTTAAAGATAGCGGGGCCAGGGGCTATGGGGAGAAGGCAGGAACGGGGTACTGATTGGGGATGATCAGCCATGATCACATTGAATGGCGGTGCTGGCTCGAAGGGCCGAATGGCCTACTCCTGCACCTAGTGTCATATGTCACATCGTTATATACTGCTCAATTGTGGTCTAACTATAAGAAAAAGAGTATGCAGAGGCTCAAGGTAGATTAGATAGCCTTTATTGTCATTCAGACCGAAGTCTGAACGAAATTGCAGCAGTCATACATATAATACAATAACAAACAACAATAAACACATATTAACATCCACCACAGTGAGTCCACCCAGCATCTCCTCACTGTGATGGAGGCAAAAGTCTTAGGTCTGCAGTCTCTTCCCTCCTCTTCTCCCTCTGCGCTGAGGCGACCCCCCCCCCCCCCCCCCCCCCCCGGGCGATGTTACAAACAGTCCCGCGGCTCAAACACCGCGACCCGGGGTGGTTGAAGCTGCCGCCCACCAGTCCTGCAGACGCAGCCGCTGGCCCGCGGCCGAACCCCGGACTCAGGCCACCACCGCCAGAACACCGTCCCAGCCACCCTCACGTGAGTACTGCACCGTCTTCAGCCTCGGGCTGGGCCGCCCCGACATGGGCGTCGCTTTTCCCCCCGGACCGGGCCGCCCCGACTTGGGCGCCGAACCTCCCTCGGGCTGCCAGCGCCGCACCTCCCCGAGCTCGGCCGCTCCGACGGGAGCCTCGTTCCACCCTCGGGCTGGCCGCCCTCACGGGAGCGTCCCAGCCTCTTCCAGCCCTGAGCAGGACCACCCTCACGGGAGCGAGCTCAGGGCGAGTCCTGACGGTGCTCTGCCTCCGGAGCCTCGAGGTCGTCAGCTCCATTAGGCCTCAGCGCAGACGGAGGCAGAGAAGGGGAATACGACAACAAGGTCGCATTCCCCCGCAGGGAGAGACTGCAAACCCCGTTTCACCCCCCCCCCCCCCCCGCCCACCCACACAAAACACAAACTAAAAACCAAAAACTAGACTAACCAAAACACAATAAACAACACAAAAAACACAAACAAACGGGACTGCCGCTGCAGCCAGAGCCACGCCGCCACTCCAGAGGTAGCGTACAATGATGTTGCTGCTGCGTGTCCCAAGGTGGCATAGTGCCAGTCAATTGTTTGTGTCCACTAGAGTGCCAACCTGTGAGGCACTCTTAAAACAGCTGATGTTTAGTTTTATGTGTCGCCTGGACAAGTCAGAGAACCACATAATTGAAGCCTTAGTCAGCCCTCTGAAAAGCTGCTACAGATTCCCTTTAGGCTAAGATGGCATTGGTGCAATAGCTTGTATATCTTATAGGCTAATATGCAATTTTTAATGTATTTTTTGTATCTCCTTATACTGTATGATGTGTTATATGGACCTGTGTCTGAAATAAAGCTTTATTACTATATGTCCCAGATTGAGCAATGGAATTGTCCCAGATGAACAATGGACCCCAGATAGGACAATGAAATGAACAATGGAACAAACTAAATTATTTGACCAGACGGTGAAAGAGCAGGTACCAGGAACAGAGTTGGTACTGGACAAAAAGTGGAGGCAGGACGTAGAGAGGGCAAGTTTAGTATAGTTTAGTTTATTGTCACGTGTACCGAGGTACAGCGAAAAGCTTTTTTGTTGCGTGCTAACCAGTCAGCGGAAAGAGAATGCATGATTACAATCGAGCCGTCCACAGTGTACAGATTACATGATATATCACCAGGGACTAACTTTTACTGAACCACTCTAATGCTTTTTTAAAAAATTGCTGTTTTTTTCCCTTTTTCCTTCCGCCCACGATATTTAATATGTAAAAGAATATGTGATTCTGTTCCATTCTGTTTGTAGTCTGTTTGTTTGTCTTTTTGCACAAAGTCCGTGATCGTCGCCACTTTTCATTTCACTGCACATCTCGTGTGTGTATGTGACGAATAAACTTGACTTGACTTGATAAAGGGAATAAAGACACAGAGGCCTGGGCAAGACGGCCACAGCAGGCAACAAGGGAAGAGATGGTTGCAATGGGCAGAACATCGCACAGGGAAAGGGGCAGAGTGAATTGAAGGGTTGGATGGGCAAGGGGCAGGACTATTGAGGGAAAACCAGAAAGGGGAGGCGGGGGGGGGGGGGGGGGGGGGACATGTGGCACTGGATGTCCGAGGCTCAAAGTGCCAAGGCTCCGTGGTATGACGGACTGACTCCACGGGTTCTAATGTGACCACACATGGTTAAAAAAAGATCAAAAGTGTAAATAACCAACCAATCGATTCCACCCCTTATCTCCACATTCTGTTTACTGCTAATGTCCACAAAGCAGAAAGCAGTAAAACAAACTGAATATACAAATATATCTTGGACCTGTACTCCAGTGAAGGTCAGTGTGTGTGGGACATGTACCCCAGTGAGGGTCAGTGTGTGTGTGTGTGTGTGTGTGGGACCCGGACCTCAGTGAGGGTCAGTGTGTGTGTGTGTGTGTGGGACCTGTATCCCAGTGAGGGTCAGTGTGTGTGTGTGTGTGTGGGACCTGTACTCCAGTGAGGGTCAGTGTGTGTGTGTGTGGGGGGGGGACATGTACCCCAGTGAGGGTCAGTGTGTGTGTGTGTGTGTGGGTGGGACTTGTACTCCAGTGAGGGTCAGTGTGTGTGTGTGTGGGGGGGGGACCTGTACTCCAGTGAAGGTCAGTGTGTGTGTGGGTGGGACTTGTACCCCAGTGAGGGTTCATGTCTATAGTAGAAGTTACAATGCTGCATTTGGGAGTACGGAGAATGAAATGCATTTTTTTTGTCAATAGCTGTTCAATTCTGAGATTTGGACAAATGTATCTGCAATTTACATATTCCACCTTTGCACCCTGTCCTTCCTGCGCTGCTGACTTTGATTTCCATCAGTTCCTTACCTGGAAAGAATATTCTGTGTTCTCTCTCTCTCTGTGTCTCTCTCACTAGGAAGGGAGGGATCAAACTGGGGTCAAAGCTCAGGGAGGTCAGGCATTCTACACTAGTTGAGTCCCTGATCAGTGAACTGACTGCCACCTGGTGCCCTGCTTTTGTACTGCAAGTCACCCATTGCCATCACTCATGCAGACCTCATGGGAACACCAAGAGATATTGGGATAATCCTCTCGGGTTTGGGGGCTAGGGAAACTCTCACTACTCAGGGAGCCAGTCCAGTCGTAACAGAAAGAAGCTCCCTGCATTTATGTAGCACCTTCCTTGGCCTCATGAGATCCCAAAGTGTTTTACAGACATCGAAGTCGCTGTTGAAATGTCCACACCATTGCTGTGTAGAAGTTGGGGTGACCAACGTGGACGCTCCCAGCATCAGCACTAACAACCAGATAACTTTAGGGCCAGTCCCACGAGCATGCGACTCCATGCGGCAAGCGCGACCTAAAGGGCCGGTCCCACAAGCATGCGCAACTCCATGCGGCAAGCGCGACCAAACCAGAAGTGGGGGCCGCGCGGAGGTTGAGAGTGACATGACGTTCGAGCGAAGTCCGCGGGAAGTTCGCGCGTGACGTACGGCGTTGAGGCAGGTGTGGGCCGGCAGGCCGTTGCCGCGCGGAATTTTTGAACACGGTCAGTTTTTCGGAGCCCCGCGCGATGTCGGGACCAGCTCCGCACAACTCCATACGACTCCGGCGATCGAAGTGGGACCGGCCCCGCGAGGCCGTACGGCTCACGCGACCACGTTAGGCCGTGCTTGCCGCATGGAGTCGCATACTGGTGGGACAGGCCCTTTAGGTCACACTTGCCGCATGCTCGTGGGACAAGAACTTTAATGACACAATAGTGGTGGAGTAACTCAGCAGCTCAGGCAACATCTCTGGAGAACATGGATGGGTAACGTTTCGGGTCAGACTGAAACTTCACCCATTCCTTCTCTCCAGAGATGCTGCCTGTCCTGCTGAGTTACTCCAGTATTTTGTGTCTACCTTCGAATGATACCAAGCCTATTACAGCCTGCAAACCTGTACGTCTTTGGAGTGTGGCAGGAAACCGGTGATCCCGGAGAAAACCCACGCAGGTCACTGGGAGAACGTACAAACTCCGCACCGCATACACCTGTAGTGTGGATCGAACACGGGTCTCTGGCGCTGTGAGGCAGCAACTCTGCCGCTGTGCCACTGTGCTGGCCATCGCTAAGGTACTAGAATGCCGAGGTTCTGGAAGCAGAATGTATGGGGGAGGGGGTTGGAGCCCATGTTTGAAGAACACTTTATTCAGCATTGCAAGGCATTCCAAATATAATGGAGAAAGAACTGGAGTGATGGGCAGAATGGCCTTTGGTGTTCATTTCAACTAACGTGAACTCTGCTTCAACATCTTGATGAAACTGTTGGCTTTGATGTGCGACACGGGGAGAGGAGGCACTTGAGATAACATGATGGAAAAAGTGAGAGGTGGGAAGAAAGTTGGTCACCAGTTAATGAAGGGAGGATGGTGAGAGGAAAACCAGCCATTACCTCATGTCCCGGGAAGCTTGGGTGGCAGGAATTAGAAGTCTTTACCTCAGTGCCGGATCGTATGGTGCAGTGGCTGAGACACTAAACTAAACTCTAATACAGTGAATAACCCACTCTGAGTTGGGGAGAGGAGCGGCGATGCTTGGGGGAGGGTTAGAAACGCAAGGCCTTATACATTTAAACCTCACCTATGGTCCACATTCTTCCAAGGTCAGTGTTGATGTTGATTCCAAGCCATAGAATCATAGATACAGTACTTGATATCCGTACAGAGTTTCTCCCTGTGACCGCGTGGGTTTTCTCCAGGTGCTCCCGGTTTCCTCCCAAGCTCCAACGATGTACAGGTTTTGTAGATTATTTGTTTTAATATTATGTAACATTGTTTAGTACAGTGTTAGTGTGTGGTCAGCGCGCATTCGGTGGACCTGTTTCCGTGATGTATCTCTAAACTAAACCAACACTGTAAATGAACTGGTGAAAAGGAATGGCTTAAGGGTCTCGACCTGAAACGTCACCTATTCCTTCTCTCCAGAGATGCTGCCTGTCCCACTGAGTTTCTCCAGCATGTTGTGTCTATCTTCGGTGTAAACCAACATCTGCAGTTCCTGCCTGCACTGTAAATAAACTTCCATCTAAATCCACAACTAACTCCCCCTTAATATCCCCAGCGGCTGCTACTGGTGAATGAAACCTTGAGCCATTGCCAAATAACAACTCATGAATTTGTCCCCTCGAATAACAGTCCTCAATACAATCTGTTCAAAAACCACCTTCAAATAATCAAACCAAATGTCCAAATAATCCCTCGGATAATGCCCCGATTGAGTGCTCTCATTAATCGTCAGAAAATACTCTGCTCCAACCTGGTAAAATAAACCTCACCTTCAACAAACCCCCTGAAAAATAATCCCAAATCCCACTTAACATTCCATGAAAGAGCCAGAGTCAGAACTAAAGAGCACTCCTGCTTTTCTTGGATGGGTGCCAGTGTACACGTCTAAAAGATAGACGGCTAAAAATCTCATCTGAAGGACAGCCCTTCCAGCAGTGCAGCTTTCCCACAGTCCAGCATCCGTGTGGTGCTTTAGTTTAGTGATACAGCTCGGAAACAGGCCCTTCAGCCCACCGAGTCCGCTCCGACCGACCAGCGATCCCCACACATTTACACCACCCTACACACACCAGGGACAATTTTACATTGATACCAAGCCAGTTAACCCACTAACGTGCACGCCTTTGGAGTGTGGGAGGAAACCGAAGATCTCGGAGAAAAACCCACGCAGGTCAGGGGGGCGAACATGCAAACTCCGTAAAGACAGCGCCTGTAGTCAGGGTTGAACCTGGGTCTCTGGTGCTGTAAGGCAGCAACTCTGATGCCACGCCACTTCCTCACAAACATCCCTCTGACTGTACAGTGTTCCCCTGGCCACAGGAGACTTCAACCAACAACCTCCAGAAGTTGAAGGTAGACACACAATGCTGGAGTAACTCCGCGGGACAGGCAGCGTCTCTGGAGAGAAGGAATAGGTGACGTTTCATGGTCGAGACCCTTCATAGGTTCATCAGTCATCGGAGCAGACATAGGCTATTCGGCCCATCGAATCTACTCCGCCATTCATTCATGGCCGATCTATCTTTTCCCCTTAACCCCATTCTCCTGCCTTCTCCTTGTAACCCCTGACACACGGACTAATCAAATATCTGTCAATCTCCATCTCAAAAATACCCAACGACGGCCCCCACAGCCGTCTGTGGCAATGAATTCCACAGAATCACCACCCTCTGACTAAAGAAATTCCTCCTCATCTCCTTCCTAAAGGTATGTCCTTTAATTCTGAGGCTGTGGCCTCTGGTTCTAGACTCTCCCACTAGTTGAAACATCCTCTCCACATCCGCTTTATTCAGGTCTCTCACTGACCTTGAAGTCTTTGGAGTCATCGTGAGGGGACTACAGTGTAAAACGGTGCCGAAATGGCGGCTCTTACATATGGACTCAGTGTGCTGCTCTGTACATTCAGTACGAAGGGGATTGTGCTTTTGTGTGGTGATGGTCTTGCTGAGCTGTATGCAAAAAATAAAAAAGCATTTTGCTGTACCTTGGTATACCTAATAATAAATAAACAATTGAAACCATAGCGTGAGTTACGTCAGGCACCTTGTTAAGCATAAGCATAAGGAAGCGGTAGAGTTTCTACCTTACAGTGCCGTTGAGCCGGGTTCGATCCTGACTACGGGTGCTGTCTGCGCTTAGTTTGTATGCTCTCCCCGTGACCAGCGTGGGTTTTCTCCTGGTGCTCCGGCTTCCTCCCACATTCCAAAGACGTCCAGGTTTGTAGGTTAATTGGCTTCGGTAGTGTCCCTAGTGTGTGTCGGACAGTGTTGGTGTGCGGTGATCAGCCATGTTCACAGTGAATGGCGGTGCTGGCTCGAATGGCCGACTCCTGCACCTATTGTCTGCTGGTCAGGCAGCAGCACTAACCGCTGCAACACTACGCCATGGGGAAGGCTGGGAGTTGGGAGGGAATAGTGAGATTGGTACAGCTGCTGCCTTACAGCGCCAGAGACCCAGGTTCGATCCTAACTATTGGTGCCATCTGTACTGACTTTGTATGTTCTCCCTGTGACCTGCGTGGGTTTTCTCTGGGAGTCCTGGTTTCCTCCCACACCCCTAAAGACGTACGGGTTTGTAGGCCAATTGGTTTGGTATTATTGTAAACTTTCCCTAGTGTGTGTGTGTGTGTGTGTGTGTGGGAAAGTGTTAGCGTGCTGGGATCGCTGGTGGGAGCAGACACGGTGGGCCAAAGAGCTTTTTCCGTGTTGGATCTCCAAACAAAAACTAAAACTAAAAAACACGAGAGCGAGCAGCAGGTACAAACAAAGACCTGAAATGCTGGAGGGATGTTGACCTCGTCCAACATTTGTATCTCCCACGGAGGGTGTACTCTGGAAAGGAGGAGTTTGCTGCGGAATTATTACTGCACAGAGAGCAATATTATTTCTGGGCAGAACTGACATCTTCCTCAATTGATCTTCATGATGGGCCGAAGGGCCTCTTTCTGCACTGTCGCTCCTCAGACTGAACCCATTGTGCAATTGGCCACCTCCTACCATCCTGCCCAGCCACCCTCCCCTGCAGCCACGGCTTCACGGAAAACGTCAGAAGTCTTCGTAAAGTTCCACTTCGCTTGGTGTCCTCTGGTCCAGGTCAAAGCTCTCAAACCCCAGTAGTGGCTGCGATTCCTCCTCACAAACCAGCTTCTGGTCCCAGCGCATCAGCACCAGCGAAAGGAGGAAGAGCAGGGATCCTGCAAGACAAGACAGTGTGTTAACACAGTTTAGTTTAGTTTAGAGGGGTAAGGGGAGAGGCAAAGGGGAAGGGGGGGAAACTCTACCGCTTCCTTCTGCTTATGCTTAACAAGGTGCCTGACGTATGGCGTGCACAGCCTAAAGTTGTAAGACAACTTGTTCTGTTTGATCTTCTGTTTGTGCACGCCAGGTTGATTGCATTCGTTGAAACAGGGTGGACCACGTGAAGGTTGCAATCTCCCACCCCCCCCCACAAAAAAAAGGAGACTAAGATGGAAAGACAATAAACAATAGGTGCAGGAGGAGGCCATTCGGCCCTTCGAGCCAGCACCGCCATTCAATGTGATCATGGCTGATCATCCCCAATCAGTGCCCCGTTCCTGCCTTCTCCCCATATCCCCCGATCCCTATTTTTAAGAGCCCTATCTAGCTCTCTCTTGAAAGCATCCAGAGAACCTGCCTCCACCGCCCTCCGGGGCAGAGAATTCCACAGACTCACAACTCTCTGTGAGAAAAAGTGTTTCCTCATCTCCGTTATAAATGGCTTACTCCTTATTCTTAACAACTGTGTGTGTGGCCCCTGGTTCTGGACTCCCCCCAAACATCGGGAACATGGTTTCCTGCCTCTAGCGTGTCCAAGCCCTTAGCAATCTTATATGTTTCAATGAGATCGCCTCTCATCCTTCTAAACTCCAGAGTGTACAAGCCCAGCTGCTCCATTCTCTCAGCACATGACAGTCCCGCCAGAGGAATGGATACAGGAGATGGATACAATGTTGTGGCCATAATGGATTTGCTACAGTCAGTCACGTGACCTTTGGCCTTCCCCGTGCGTTGTCATTATGGGGTGCGTGTGCCACAGGGTGGGTGTTGGACGTACCGGCCACAAACATGCCGGGACACAGGACGAGCAAGGCCAGGCGCAGGCTCCAGCGGCGGGTGAGCGGGGTGACCAGGAGCGGGGCATTGCCACCGATGTTGGATATGATGAAGATGTAGATGGCCACGACGGGAGTGCGAACTGCGGGCGCGACCAGCTCCACCACGATCGTCAGCGCCACCCCGATGCCCATCTCACCTGAGGGGGGGGGGGGGGGGGGCCAAAGAGAAAGGGTAAAGGTCAAACCAAGAGAAACATCAGCAGAGACTCGGAGCTCACAGAGATCCCTTCACCGGACACACAACCCCCCCCCCACATCCTCGTGAGTGCGCAAAAGCCCCGCACGCCCACTTTCCTTATTGTCTCCAGCGCAGCGGTAGAGTTGCTGCCTTAAGCCCCCCTGTCCCACTTCGGAAACCTGAACGGATACCTCTGGAGACTTTGCGCCCCACCCAAGGTTTCCGTGCGGTTCCCGGAGGTTTTTGTCAGTCTCCCCACCTGCTTCCACTACCTGCAACCTCCGGCAACCACCTGGAAACTCCGGGAACCGCACGGAAACCTTGGGTGGGGCGCAAAGTCTCCAGAGGTTTCCGTTCAGGTTTCCTAAGTGGGACACAGGGGCATTACAGCGCCAGAGACCTGGGTACAACCCTGACTACAGGCGCTGTCTGTATGCAGTCTGTACGCATTCTCCTCTGGTGGGTTTTCTCCAGGTGCTCTGGTTTCCACCCACACTCCAGAGACTCCAGCGCAGGTTTGTACGTTCACTGGCTTCTTGTAAATTGTCCCTCGTGTGTAGAATAACATAGAACTAGTGTACGAGTGATCGGTGGCGGGTGCGGACTGGGTGGGCCCATGAGCATATATTGCCACACTGTGTCTCTAAGACTGAAACTATAAACAGTGTTGAACATCTCCATATGCACACGGAATCCATGTACAGTGAAGGGCCTGTCCCACCTGGCCATCGTTTACGCGACAGGCCGGCAGTGTCTGAGGTGTGATGGTCGCTCATGTCATCATGCGTCCGCACAGCCGTCTGGAGCGTGTGACGTCATTTGAAGATAGACACTAAATGCAGGAGTAACTCAGCGGGACCGACAGCATGTCTGGGGAGAAGGAATGGATGATGTTTCGGGTCGAGACGTTAAGTCGGAAGAAGGGTCTCAACCCGAAACGTCACCCATTGCTTCTCTCCAGAGATGCTGCCGGTCCCGCTGAGTCACTCCTGCATTTAGTGTCTGTCTCCAATCGTTTTGGCCCCGCTCTGGGAGTTAGAGTGGGGGCAGATCTGGAACCGCAACGGCCGTGAGCCCCAGGCCGAGCTCAGGCGATCGTTTTCCTGCTTCTGCTGCTGTTGGAGGTGAGACGTTGCACCAGGGCCAGGGTCTTGGGCCTGTCCCACTTTGGCCGTCAGTTACGCCACAGGCCGGTGGCGCGCGAAGATTTCATGCAGGACCAAGTCCACACTCCTCCACGCCACTCCATGCGCCCTTCCCGCGCTACCCACACGCTACCCCAAGGGTTTCGGCCCGAAACGTTGCCTATTTCCTTCGCTCCAAAGATGCTGCTGCACCCGCTGAGTTTCTCCAGCAATTCTGTCTACCTTCGATTCTCCAACATCTGCAGTTCCTTCTTGAACAAACTCACCAATTATATTGGCCGGGATTAAAGAGATGAAGGAATATGGCGGTTTCAGCCAGAGTGCCCCAGCGACAAAGGGAGCTGCTGCTACCTGTAGGAGAGAGAGAACGAGAGAACGAGAGAATGAGAGAGAGAGAGAGAGAGAGAGAGGGGGTAGCTGTCCACTGTGACGGTGTGGATAATCACATCTGCACTGGGGCAAACCATGGGTAGTGTTGAGACCAGAACAGGCTGGCAATGGACCCTGGGCTCTTCCCCACCTACAAAGGGCATCCGTCACTGAAGGTGTCCCCTCAACGCACGTCTCCGAAGCGTTGCGGCAGAGGGTTAGCGCGGGAACCATCTTGCAACCTCCCTGAGATGGCAGATGATTAAGTTACTTAAGTTATGACATCGGATGGAAGCTGCATACCAAATCTCGTTGCACTTATGTGTAATGACAATAAAATATATTATTATTATTATTATTAGTAGTAGTCGGTCCAAAGGACAGAGGGCCCGGCCCGGCAGTGTGAGAGATAGTGGCCAGTGTGAGGCAAGGCTTACCTGACTGACGACCAAGACCCACACACGTGCGTACAAGCCTCTTCTCTTGACCAATTGATCCGCAATAAGCCCTCCAGCAACCGCTCCAATGCAGCCCCCCACTAGCGGTATCCATGACAACCAGCGGCCCACATCCACACCGCTGAAGTACAGGTTGAAATATACTTGGGTGTTGTAGGCCCAGACATACCCTGCTGGAAATGGGAAAACAATATCTCAACACCAACACCATCACCCCCCATCCCCCGCCGCCTCACCCCCTCCCCTCCCCCCCACCCCCCCCCCCCCCCCCCCCCCCCCCCCCCCCCCCCCCCCCCTCCCCCCCCCCCCACGGTGAGATGTAGCAACACAAAACATCTACTGACCACACATCTTTCTCTCGTTTCACACGAATGGAACGAGCTGCCAGAGGAGGTAGTTGAGGCAAGCAGGCACTATCACAACATTTAAAGGACATTTGGACAGATACAGGGATAGGAAAAGTTTAGAAGGATATGGGCCATACGTGGGATTATTATAGATGACCAGTGATCACGCCCTGCCCAGTAACCGACACACACAAAGGACAATTCCACAATTTACCAAAGGCAATTAACCTACAAGCCTGTACGTCTTCGGAGTGTGGGAGGAAACCAGAGCACCTGGAGAAAACCCACCAGGTCACAGGGAGAACTCCATACAGACAGCTCCCGTTGTCAGGATTGAACCCGGGTCTCTGGTGCTGTAACGCAGCAACTCTACCGCTGCGCCATTGTGCAGCCATAACTGCCCACCTCTCTTGTCTCTCTGTATCTCTCTCTCTTTCCCACTCACTTACCTGCATTCCTGACAGAGCCAGCGAAGGAGAAGAGCAGGAGTGATGGCCGGAGGAAGGGCCGCAGACCCTGCACCAGCTTGTGCCGGAGACCGAGACCATGGGTGCTGGCGCTGCCCCTCCTGGTCGCAGCCTCGCGGACCGTCAGCAGCAGGACAGCGCTCACGACAAACCCGGGGAGAGCGCTGAGGAAGAACGCCCATCGCCAGCCCTGAAACAAGCACAGGGTCACACACGTGCACCTCCCCCCCCCCCCCCCCCCCCGCCACAAACCTGCTCAGATTAACCCAGGCGGCTGTGGACCCCAAGACGATGGGTATGTTTAAGGAATAGGTTGACACGTTCCTGATTAGTACGGGTGTCAGGGGTTATGGGGAGGAGGCAGGTGAGCGGGGTCGTGAGGGAAAAGGTGTGTCAGCCATGATTGAATGGCGGAGTAGACTTGTTGATGGCCTCACTCTGCTCCGACAACTTATAAACCCAGGAAAGGTCACAAACAGCAAAACAAGAACCCCTCCTTCTCTCCCCGATGGCAATTCCCCCGTGTAATGATCTGTAACCCTCCCTGTCAATTCTGTCCAAAGCACCTCATATCATCCGTGGCTCGGACTAGTGGACTGGCTGGCTGGATTAATGCACAATCAGCATGAAAAGTTGGTTGATGGGTCAGCATCAATTCAATGGGCTGAAGGGCCTGTTTTGCTGCTGCATTTCACTACGACTCCTTTGTTCCAGTAATGTAGTATTGGGAATACAGCCACAGAATTGTATGGAGCTAGTCGTGATCAGAAAGTGGTTATTGCCGTATCATTAGTGAGAAGGTGAGGAGGACTTCTTCAGTCAGGGGCTGGTGAATCTGTGGAATTCATTGCCACAGACGGCTGTGGAGGCCAAGTCATTGGGTATTTTTAAGGCGGAGATGATCAGATTCTTCAATAGTAAGCAAGAGCATCTGGACCACACCCACGCGGGCACAGGGAGAACATGAATAAGTTAGGTCTTTATTCTCTGGAGCGCAGAAGGTTAAGGGAGGACTTGATAGAGGTCTTTAAAATGATGAGAGGGATAGACAGAGTTGACGTGGATAAGCTTTTCCCATTGAGAGTAGGGAAGATTCAAACAAGAGGACATGACTTCAGAATTAAGGGACTGAAGTTTAGGGGTAACATGAGGGGGAACTTCTTTACTCAGAGAGTGGTGGCGGTGTGGAATGAGCTTCCAGTGGAAGTGGTGGAGGCAGGTTTGATTTTATCATTTAAAAATAAATTGGATAGGTGTATGGATGGGAAAGGAATGGAGGGTTATGGTCTGAGTGCAGGTGGATGGGACTGGGGGAGAATAAGTGTTCGGCACGGACTTGTAGGGCCGAGATGGCCTGTTTCCGTGCTGTAATTGTTATATGGTTATTATATGGTTATATGCAACCTCCGTACAGACAGCACAGAGGTCAGGCTTGACGCAGTGAAGCAGCAACTCTACCAGCTGCGCCAGCGTGCGGCCACGAAGGGCAAGGTTTAGTCGGCGGGTACAGGAATGCCAGGACAGGTGAAGGACCGTACCTGCCCCAGGATGTTGGCTCTGGTAACATAGTTGCCAATAGCGTAGGAGAGACTGTAGCCAGCGTAGATTCCCCAGTTGTAGAAGCCAATGGCCGAGCCTCGAGTCACCTTGGGGAAGTAGTCCACGATCAGACTGATGGCAAACGGCGTGCATCCCGCCTCACTGAGAAACAGGGGGACACCAGGCATTGAAAACAAAGCATCGCAACATAGGAAACATTCATGGTTTCAGGGAATCGGCCAGAATAGAAAAAGCCTTTCAATACATTGAGCCTGTGCCTTCACTTCTAGAAGCTGCCAATGAGACATCGAAATATAGAAAAATAGGTGCAGGAGTAGACCATTTGAGCCAGCACCACCATTCAAGAAGGGTTTTGGCCCGAAACGTTGCCTATTTCCTTCGCTCCATAGATGCTGCTGCACCCGCTGAGTTTCTCCAGCATTTTTGTGTACCTTTGATTGTCCAGCATCTGCAGTTCCTTCTTAAACACATTCAATATGATCATGGCTGATCATCCAAAATCAGTACTCCGTTCTGGATTTTTCCCCCATATCCCTTGATTCCCTTCGCCCCAATAGCTAAATCTATCTCTCTCTTGAAAACATCAAGTGAATTGGCCTCCACTGACCTGTCATATGCTGAGAGAATGGAACGGCTGGGCTTGTACACTCTGGAGTTTAGAAGGGTGAGAGGGGATCTTATTGCAACATATAAGATTATTAAGGGTTTGGACCCACTAGAGGCAGGAAACATGTCCCCGATGTTGGGGGAGTCCAGAACCAGGGGCCACACAGTTTAAGAATAAGGAGTAAGCCATTTAGAACGGAGACGAGGAAACACTTTTTCTCATAGAGAGTGATGAGTCTGTGGAATTCTCTGCCTCAGAGGGTGGTGGAGGCCGGTTCTCTGGATACTTTCAAGAGCTAGATAGGGCTCTTAAAGATAGTGGAGTCGGGGGATATGAGGAGAAGGCAAGAACAGGGTACTGATTGGGGATGATCAGCCATGATCACATTGGATGGCGGTGCTGGCTTGAAGGGCCGAATGGCCTACTCCTGCACCTATTGTCTATTGTCTATTGAGACCCTTCTTCAGACTTCAGGTTTGTAGGTCAATTGGCTTGGTGTGAATGTAAGATTGTCCCTAGTGTGTGTAGGATAGTGTGCAGGGATCGCGGGTCGGTGCGGACTGGGTGGGCCTAAGGGCCTGTTTCTGTGCTGTATCTCTAAACTAAACTGTAAACGGAGTGTGCTGGCATCACCTGATCCCTTGCCCAAAGCGCAGCAGTACCAGGTGCCAGTATTGCTTGGAGAAGCCCATCAGTAACGTCATCAGGCTCCAGAGGAAGACACTGGCCGACAGGAAATTCTTCCGATTCACAGAATCCGCCATAAACCCCACGACAATCCCTGCGACAAGAATTAAAGTGTTGTCATCAGATGCCGGGGGGGGAATGATCTCAACGTTGGAAATGCTCCGACTCAAAACACTGCGACACACACCACTCAAACATAGAGGCTGTGTAACATTTGTAGGATGCAACCGCAGGTGCTGGTGCTGGTTTATGCCAGAGACAGACACAAAATACCGCAGTAAAGGGCCGGTCCCACCAGCGTGCGACTCCATGCGGCAAGCACGACCTAAGCGGGGGCCGCGCGGAGGTCGAGTGAGTGACGTGAAGTGCGAGCGAAGTCCGCGGGATAGTTCGCGCGTGACGTACGGCGTCGAGACAGGCGGTTGCCGCGCGGAATTTTTGAACGTTCTCAGTTTTTCGGAGCCCCGCGCGATGTCGGGACCAGCTCCGCACAACTCCATACGGCTCCGGCGATCGAAGTGGGACCGGCCCCGCGAGGCCGTTACGGCTCAAGCGACCACGTTAGGTCGCGCTTGCCGCACGGAGTCGCATGCTGGTGGGACAGGCCCTTAACTCAGTGGGACAGGATGCAACTCTGGAGAAGTGTTGACTCTGGCTGACGTTTCGGATCAAGTACCTTCTCTGAAGAAAGGTTTCGACCCGAAACGTCACTCAATCCTTGTCCCGCTGAGTTACTCCAGCATTTTGTGCCTAGCAAAGTAACATCGCGCGTTGGACTCAGAGGTAAGTAAGTCCCTATTCCATGTGGACTTAGCCTGATCCAAACTTGACTTCCATCTCTATGGGATCTGGAGGACACAGTTGTTGGGCTTTTATTCGTTGACTCCTCCCCTCCTGTAGAACTATGTATTGTATTTGTAACACCCACTATTCCTACACTGACCCATTGCATCTGCACCTGGCCTCATCACCTGTACCAATATACCCTTACGCTTCTACGCAGCGGCGGTGGAAAGCATCTTGTCCGGGAACATTACCATCTGGTTTGGGAATTGCTCTGCCAAGGACAAGAAGGCTCTGCAGAGAGTAGTGCGTTCGGCCGAACGCACTATGGGAACTTCACTCACCCCCCTGCAGGAACGATACAACAGGAGGTGCAACTCCAGAGCAAACAAAATCATGAGAGACCTCTTCCACCCCTGCAACGGACTGTTCCAGCCGCTACGGTCAGGCAAACGCCTCCGTTGCCATGCAGTGAGAACGGAGAGGTTGAGAAGGAGTTTCTTCCCAGAGGCAATTCGGACTGTAAACGCCTTTCTCACCAGGGACTAACTGTACAGAACGTTTTTCCTTCTATTATTTATTATGTAAAATAATATGTGTGTTATGATTGTGTTTATAATTTGTTTGGTTGTTTTGTTGTTCCGCGAACATTGCCACTTTCATTTCACTGCACATCTCGTATGTGTATGTGACAAATAAACTTGACTTGACTTACCTGCCCACCACACCTGTAGCGACCATGGTACCCACACTAGCATACCATACCTGTACCTACATCAGCCCACTGCACATGTACCAATTACTGTACCTACACCAATCTACCACACCAGTACCAACTCATTGCAGCTACACCAGCCCACACCTGTTGTACCTACAACAGCACGCCACACCTGCACCAACCCACCACACTTATGCTACGCCAGCCCACACCACCTGTACCGACCCACTGTATCTACACTAGCACACACACACCACCTGTATCGGTCATTGTACCCACCACGGTACCTTCACCAGCCCACCGCACCTCTACCAGCCACTGTAGCTACACACCAAACACCACACCTGTACTAACAACTATACCTACACCAGCCCACTACACCCGTACCAACTTACAGCCCACCGCACACCTGCATCAAACCAGGTGGCTTCCCACCTATCGCCTCCCATACCTGGAGCAGCATCGCACCAGGTAGATAAAAATGCTGGAGAAACTCAGCGGGTGAGGCAGCATCTATGGAGCGAAGGAACTAGGCAACGTTTCGGCCGAAACGTTGCCTATTTCCTTCGCATAGATGCGCCTCACCCGCTGAGTTTCTCCAGCACTTTTGTCTACCTTCGATTTTCCAGCATCTGCAGTTCCTTCTTAAAACAAGAGGACATGACTTCAGAATTAAGGGACAGAAGTTTAGGGGTAACATGAGGGGGAACTTCTTTACTCGGAGAGTGGTAGCGGTGTGGAATGAGCTTCCAGTGGAAGTGGTGGAGGCAGGTTCGTTGGTATCATTTAAAAATAAATTGGATAGGTATATGGATGAGAAGGGAATGGAGGGTTATGGTATGAGTGCAGGCAGGTGGGACTAAGGGAAAATAATTGTTCGGCACGGACTTGGAGGGCCGAGATGGCCTGTTTCCGTGCTGTAATTGTTATATGGTTATGGTTATATGGTTCAACAGCATCGCACCAGTACTGGTCATCTGATGCCATGTCCCTTACAGTCAGCAGGTGAGTCAATGGTTCCCAACTGATAAAGATCCAGACGAACATCAAACGTGTGCTCCAAGCTTCACTTGCTAACAGCGATGTGCTTGGTGCGTTGGACAACACTGCTCAAATAAGCACTCACCTGTCAAGGTGTAGACAAGGACGAAGACAGGGCCAGCCATGATCTGATACTCCCATCCAGTCCCATCGTAGTTCCATTGACAATATTGTGTCTGGTTCTCGCTGTGGAAGGAGAGACAACTGGGAAGGAACAATAGCTTTTGGTTATTTTAAAAAACTGTAAAAAGCACAGAGCTTACAGCCATTGTGTGGGGTATCTTCCTCTTGCACTCATTTTAGATGATGTTGCAACCACTCCCCGACACTCTCCCATGAATGGTCGGTCAGTGACTATTCAAACCCCTTCTCATCTTCCGCCTTCATCCGTTATCCAACAGTCACGGATTTTACAGGATGCACCTGTGGTCAGTTTTATCTGCCATTATCCTGTGCATTTCATTTAATTGGACTGGAGGGCGGCAGCTTCGACCACCCCGGGCCGCGGAGCTTGAACCGGCTCGTTGTCGGAGCTCGGTTGAGCCGCGGGACTGACTTAACATCGCCCAGTGGGGTAACAACATATTGCCTCAGCGCAGAGGGAGAATGAGGAGGGGAGAGACAGTAACCCTAAGATTTTTGCCTCCATCACAGTGAGGAGGTGCCTGGTGAACTCACTGTGGTGGATGTTAAGGTACACAAAAATGCTGGAGAAACTCAGCGGGTGCAGCAGCATCTATGGAGCGAAGGAAATAGGCAACGTTTCGGGCCAAAACCCCATTGTTAATGTTGGATGTTAATTTGTGTTTATTGTGTGTTTTGTTGTCTATTATTATATGTATGGCTGCAGGCAACGACATTTCGTTCAGACCAAAAGGTCTGAATGACAAATAAAGGATCTAAGTCTAAGTGTAAGTTCAGTCTCCTAGTTGGTCTTCAAGGAATACCTGCTATATAAACTTGCAAATAATAAGGGAGCCAATATGTTTCTACATTGATTTTTGGATAGGTCAAAAAAAAGACACAAAGTGCTGGAGTAACTCAGCGGGTTAGGCGGCATCATAAGGTCATGGGGAATAGGAGTAGAATTCTCTACCGAGACCAACACTCAGCTGGTCACAGCCTCCCAACTCAGAGATGACCCTTGGACCACTCCATTAACCACTCCTCAATCTCATGCCAGTGTGTTTCAATAGTACATTAACGGTACAAAGTTACACATTTCATATCAGTTTATAGCAGGGGAAACGGAGGAAATACAAAGATAGAAGAGAAACTAGAACTAAATAGGAGGAACTTACTGACTGCAACATTAGTTGTCGAGTGGAGATGAGGAAGATGGGCGTCACGGTGGAGTTACTGCCTCACAGCGCCAGAAACCCAGGTTCATAGAAACATAGAAATTAGGTGCAGGAGTAGGCCATTCGGCCCTTCGAGCCTGCACCGCCATTCAATATGATCATGGCTGATCATCCAACTCAGTATCCCGTACCTGCCTTCTCTCCATACCCTCTGATCCCCTTGGCCACAAGGGCCACATCTAACTCCCTCTTAAATATAGCCAATGAACTGGCCTCAACTACCCTCTGTGGCAGAGAGTTCCAGAGATTTCACCACTCTCTGTGTGAAAAAAGTTCTCCTCATCTCGGTTTTAAAGGATTTCCCCCTTATCCTTAAGCTGTGACCCCTTGTCCTGGACTTCCCCAACATCGGGAACAATCTTCCTGCATCTAGCCTGTCCAACCCCTTAAGAATTTTGTAAGTTTCTATAAGATCCCCTCTCAATCTCCTAAATTCTAGAGAGTATAAACCAAGTCTATCCAGTCTTTCTTCATAAGACAGTCCTGACATCCCAGGAATCAGTCTGGTGAACCTTCTCTGCACTCCCTCTATGGCAATAATGTCCTTCCTCAGATTTGGAGACCAAAACTGCACGCAATACTCCAGGTGTGGTCTCACCAAGACCCTGTACAACTGCAGTAGAACCTCCCTGCTCCTATACTCAAATCCTCTTGCTATGAAAGCCAACATACCATTTGCTTTCTTTACTGCCTGCTGCACCTGCATGCCTACCTTCAATGACTGGTGTATCATGACACCCAGGTCTCGCTGTATCTCCCCCTTTCCCAATCGGCCACCATTTAGATAATAATCTGCTTTCCCGTTTTTGCCACCAAAATGGATAACCTCACATTTATCCACGTTCGATCCTGACTACGGGTGCTGTCTGTACGGAGTTTGTACGTTGTCCCCGTGACCCTCTGTGTTTCTCCAGATGCTCTGGTTTCCTCCCACACTCCAAAAACATACAGGTTTGTAGGTTAATTGGCTTGGGTAAAATTGTCCCCAGTGTGTAGGATGGTGCTAGTGTACGGGGATCGCTGGTCGGCACGGACCCGGAAAAGGGGAAAAATAGATCAGCTGTGTTCGAATGGCAGAGCAGACTCGATGGGCAGAATGGCCTAATTCTGCCCCGATGTCGTGTGGGTCTTGTAACAAAATTAAGAACATTACCTGGAGACACAAGGAACAGCACGTGCTGGAATCTTGCCCGGAGGACAAAGTGCTGGAGTATCTCAACAGGTCAGGCAGCATCTGTGGAAGGGTCTCTCCATTCCCTCCACAGATGCTGCCTGAGCCACTGAGTTACTTTGTGTTATCCACCCACTAGCGATTAGGCTCGGTGGTAGCAACCTCGCTTCAGTGTAAGGTGGCTGCAAGTTCAAACCCAAGTGAATGACTCAACCCCCAGAGAGGGTTGAGTTGAGCACTGCGCTTCCAACCCTTCTGACTCTCTAGAATTTAGGAGATTGAGAGGGAATCTTATAGAAACTTACAAAATTCTTAAGGGGTTGGACAGGCTAGATGCAGGAAGATTGTTCCCGATGTTGGGGAAGTCCAGGACAAGGGGTCACAGCTTAAGGATAAGGGGGAAATCCTTTAAAACCGAGATGAGAAGAACTTTTTTCACACAGAGAGTGGTGAATCTCTGGAACTCTCTGCCACAGAGGGTAGTTGAGGCCAGTTCATTGGCTATATTTAAGAGGGAGTTAGATGTGGCCCTTGTGGACAAGGGGATCAGAGGGTATCGAGAGAAGGCAGGTACGGGATACTGAGTTGGATGATCAGCCATGATCATATTGAATGGCGGTGCAGGCTCGGAAGGGCCGAATGGCCTACTCCTGCACCTAATTTCTATGTTTCTATTGCCATAGAGGGAGTGCAGAGACGGTTCACCAGACTGATTCCTGGGATGTCAGGACTGTCTTATGAAGAAAGACTCCTGCACCTAATTTCTATGTTTCTATGACCAGTGGTTAGATCGAGACCTCTTACATAGCACAACTTGGACAGTGAAAGGGCATGTTCCGCTTGTTGCTCCCGCCAGTAGTTCCAACTCCCCCCAACCACCCTTGCCCCCAATCATTCATCGCCGAGCTGTGCATAAAATCATTGGGACTGCTTGTATGTTTTTTTTTGCACAAAATTAGTTCTAGTAAAAGACCATCAATTGGAGAGTAGGTAGATAAAAATGCTGGAGAAACTCAGCAGGTGAGGCAGCATCTATGGAGCGAAGGAAATAGGGCCAAAACCCTTCTTTAGACTGATGTGAGAGTGGGGAAGAAGAAAGGAAGAGGTGGAGTCAGAGGGCTGAGGGAGAGCTGAGAAGGGAAGGAGAAAGTAAGGACTACCTGAAATTAGAGAAGTCAATTTGCATACTGCGGTGTGATTTACATGACCATGTCAAAGGAGCAGATTTAGGCCACGTGGACCATCTAGTCTGCACTGCCATTCCATCACAGTTGATCTGTTTTTCCCTTCACCCCATTCTCCCCCCCTTAACCTATAACGCCCTTCTGCAGCATATTTCAGCATTTTCTGATCATATTTGTAAAATGACGTTATTTCTATCCCTCTCTTCACGCTCACTGTCATTTCAATTTCCTGGCGTTTCATCCTCCACCACCTGCCATTTTCTCGACATGAGAAACCACAAGGGGTAGTTCCTAGTTCCATTTAATTTGGTTGAAAATCCCCCCCGTGAAAATTATCTTCCTGTTTCCACAAACCTTGGCCTGGTTTAAAGTTGCTGCCTCAGTCAATAGACAATAGGTGCAGGAGTAGGCCATTCGGCCCTTCAAACCAGCACCGCCATTCAATGTGATCATGGCTGATCATCCCCAATCAGTACCCCGTTCCTGCCTGCTCCCCATATCCCCCGATTCCGCTATCTTTAAGAGCCCTATCTAGCTCTCTCTTGAAAGTATCCAGAGAACCTGCCTCCACCGCCCTGTGAGGCAGAGAATTCCACAGACTCACCACTCACTCTGTGAGAAAAAGTGTTTCCTCGTCTCTGTTCTAAATGGCTTACTCCTTATTCTTAAACTGTGGCTCCTGGTTCTGGACTCCCCCAACATCGGGAACATGTTTCCTGCCTCTAGCATGTCCAAACCCTTAATAATCTTATATGTTTCAATGAGATACCCTCTCATCCTTCTAAACTCCAGTGTGTACAAGCCCAGCTGCTCCATTCTCTCAGCATATGACAGCCCCGCCAACCCGGGAATTAACCTTGTAAACCTACGCTGCACTCCCCTTAATAGCAATAATTGTTATTCTTGACAGTCCTCCTGCCCCTTGCCTAGCCCAGTCCACCACAGAACCAGGCCATCGTGATCTGACCCCACTCCTGCTCAGACACCTCAGACAAAAGCTCCACGCTTGACATTCATCCTCCCCGGCCTTTCCAAAGCATCCAGAACGCCCCTGGTCGCTGAAACCTTATTCTCTCATCGTGTTCTCTTGCATCCAACACTGGGAGTTTTGGTTGAAAGATACAGGCCCTTCGGCCCACCATTGATCACCCATTCATGCTAGTTCTATGTTATTCCACTGACACATCCACTCTCTACACACCCAGGGGCCAATTCACCAACAAACCCGCACGCCATTGCGATGTGGTGGGTGGGAAATCCACGCAGTCACAGGGGGAACGTGCAAACTCCACACATACAGACAGGACCAGAGGTCAGGATTGAACCTGGGCCTACTGGCCCTGTGAGGCAGCAGCTCTACCAGCAGCGCCACTGTGTCACCCAAGGTGGAATCGTCACTTGAGCCTCTCCAATAAAACCCAGTTTATTCCCAATCTTAGTCATGGTACAATGAATGTCACCCCAATCTCAGTCTTGAACCAATACCCAACCACCGTTCCTCTGAGGCCATTCCTCGCCCCTCCCTCATGTCCCAGTCATGGCAAATGTTGCTAATGTGTAGGAAGGAACTGCAGGTGTAGGTTTAAACCGTAAATAGACACAACATGCTGGAGAAAGTCAGCGGGTCAGGCAGCATCTTGAGAAAGGGAACAGGTGATGTTTTGGGTTGAGACCCTTCTCCACAAACATATTCCCCAGCCTCAAGTCCTGCCCCCCCACACATTCTCTCCCTGATCCCATTCTCCATCTCACCCCCTCCCCTGACTCAGGGAAGATGGGAAAACTCAGCGGGTCGGGCAGCATCTCTGGAGAGGAGCAGCATGAAGCTTTCAGGTGGAACTCGTGTTGCCAGCTCTGGTAACCACCACCCCCCCCCGATATTCTCACCTCTCTTGGGAGCTGGCGTTTCGGCACTGCACCTTGCTCCCCTCCGCACCCCCGGCCGAAAGACAGCTTCTATCCCCAAACTCCAAGTCCTGCGCCAGCGGTTGTATCACGATGGCCAGGACATAGCGATCAAGCTGGTTGAGCAGATAGGCGGCGAGGAGACAGCAGAGAACATACACAGGGTAGGAGCCTGCCTGGCAGAAGCCGAGGGCTCCCATCGACTGGAGCAGAGGCGCCCGAGCAGGTTCAACCGGAACGTCTCACTCTAACAACCCCGGGACGGGAACACGGCTCACCGCTTTCACGCGTTTACAGAAACAACAACCCCCCCCCCCCCTTCTCCCTAACCAACCACCCACCGCGGAGGCAGACGTTCAAATCTCAGCTTAATTTCACTTCCCGAAACGATGCAGCCAAGTGTAGGAAAGTCCAGCAAAGGCGATACTTAGTTTGTTACTTTATTACTTTGCTACATACCTCGGCAACACAAAATACTCCGCATGGAGTCAGGTGGTGGTGGGGGGGGGGGGGGGGGGGGGGAATCCCTGGAGAGTCAGTTGATATATTGAAACTTTAGTCCTTCAGCGAGGGTCAGCTGTGGAACACAGAACTCGGCGAAACACTCAGCTTGGAGGGAAATGTGGAGAGAGTGGATGTGGGCAGACAGATGTGTACAGCAATTCGTTCTTCCCCCGCACAATTAAAGCATGGAATAATCTCCACCCTACCATAGTTACCCAACCAGATGCAACTACATTGAAGGTAGCTCTTTCTTCCCAAAAACCCTTTCTGGCTCAAGTCCTCCCTCCACCACCTCCAGTTTGAATTCCATTTGGAATATCCTGGGAGTCTAGGACCAGAGGCCAGAGCAGAAGAAAAAGGCATACCTTTAAAAATGAGATGGAATTGATTCAGTCAGAGGGTGGTGGCTGTGTGGACTTCATTGCCAAGTCAATGGATAGTTTTAAGGCGGAATTTGACTTGTTGATTCTTCTTCTTGCGTATGATGTAAAGTTGTAGGACAACTTGTTCTATTTGATCTTATTTGTTTGTGCACGCCAGGTTGATTGCATTCGTCGGACCAGGGTGGACCACGTGAAGGTTGCAATCTCCCACCCCAAAGATTCTTGATTAGCGCGGGTGCCAGGGGCTGTAGGGCGAAGGCAGGAGAATGGGGTTGAGAGGGAAAGATCAGCCATGCTTGAATGGCGGAGTAGACTTGATGGGCCGAATGGTCTAATTCTGCAGATGGACACAAAATGCTGGAGTAACTCAGCGGGGTCAGGCAGCATCTCTGGAGAAAAGGAATAGGTGACATTTCGGAACAAGACCCTTCTTCAGACCGAGTCAGGGGAAAGGGAAACAAGAGATATAGAGGGTGGTGTAGAGGGATATCTAGAAGAAATAAATGAAAGATATGCAAAAAAAGTAACGCCGATAAAGGAAACTGGTCATTGTTTGCTGGTTGAGAACCAGTACAATGAAACTCAACAAGATGACTTTGAAGCTGGCACGACTTGGGTGGGAGGGATGATTCTTAGAACGTGAGGTCGGCTAGAGAAAGGAAACGGCAGATAGCTGGGCAGGAATGATAGATTTCAGGAGTTACGGGGTCAGGATTCCTAAAATTCATTTGGGGAAGGAAGGGACGCCTGAGTGATATTCAATTTAGTTTAAGGTAGACAAAAATGCTGGAGAAACTCAGCGGGTGAGGCAGCATTTATTGAGCGAAATAGGTGACGCTTTGGGTCGAGACCCTTCTTCAGACCGATGTGGAGGTGGCCGTGAAGAAGAAAGGAAGAGGCAGAGACAGTGGGCTGTGGGAGAGCTGGGAAGGGGAGGGGAAGGAGGGAGAAAGCAAGGACTACCTGAAATTGGAGAAGTTCATACCGCTGGTCCTCCAATTTGCGGTGGGATTCATTCTGGCCATCATTTTAGTTTGGTTTATTGTCCTGCTGCATGCTATCCACTCATAACCCCAGGGAGGAGGAGGAGGAGCCAGCTGGGAGAGGTATCATCCGCTCAATAATCTTTAGGTACCATGGCAGGATCTCTCAACGTGGATAGGAGGAACGAGAACCTCACTCCTTCAACTCCCAGAAAAATCATTGGTGGAGTTTTGCAGAACAGGGCACTGAGCTATTCTCAGCTGCTCTACAAAACTTGCACGAACTTTAGAAAAGTACATCACAGGAAAAGGCCCTTCGGCCCACTATGTCTGTGCTGAACACAACTGAGTTTAGTTCATATTTACGCACACTGAGGTACAGTGAAAAGCTTTCTGTTGGGTGGCTATCCAGTCAGCAGAAAGACTATACATGATTACAATCCAGCCATCCACACTGTACAGATATCGGATAAAGGGAATAGCATTTAGTGCAAGATAAAGTCCAGTAACGTCCGATTACAGATGGTGATGTCTCCAATGAGGTAGATATTAGCTCAGTACGCTGTCCAGTTGATCATCGCCCATCACAGAACTCAAATAATGTAGGTGTTGGAAACCAATTATATCAGCCCAAACTATTTAGTTCCCCAAAATATTGTACAAAGTTCGGCCTTCTTAAACTCTTGTCAATCTACTAAATGTTAAATTATGTTCCAAATTCAGTTAGTCCAAGATATTATCTAGGACGGTGAAATTCATTTTTGTGTACAATGCAACAAAGGTATCACTATACACAAGTAGGCAGATAATATTAGATAAGTATCTCAGATACAGTTCAACTGTATAGCAGTAGTGCACTGAGTCAGTGCAGTCACCAGTTTGGTGCCATTTTCAAGTCCCAGTTGTTGTAGATGCAGGGATCTCGATCTGACCTTGATGGTCTGTTGTCCTGGTGGCGTTGCTGGGTCGGCCCGACCCAGCGTAGCCGTTGGTGGCCTCCGCCGCTGTAGACTATGTGTGGTCCACGTGCTCGGCCTCTTGGAGCGGCGCCCGGTCCAACCGAGCCGCAGAGACTCGAGCAGCCCACTCCACCATCGATACAGTGCACTGCCTCCCGCAGCCAGTCCTCCAACCGGCTCCTTCCACTCTGGGCGGGTGAGCCTGGTCTCCGGGTCCGTGGCGCAGTGCCCTTGATCCTGCCGGGTGGGTCTTCCACCCATGGCAGCCGGGTCTCCGGGTGAGTTGCTAGTCCGCGCCGCAGGGTCCTTGATCTGCAGCGGGCGAGTTGGGCCGACCAGGTGGGCATGTCCCCGGTCTCCAGCAGACAGGTAGGGCCCCATCAGGTGGGACTTACCAGTACCATACCACACAGGTTACACCTCAATACTTTTCACCCATGCTACAGAGACTGCCCCACACTGCTTCAGATCCCCGGTGTAGAGAGTCAAGACCAATCCATTGAGCAGCACCACAATGGGATTTGCATGCACCAGTATCACACTATCTAAGGTCACCTTGGTTGCACAGGTATTTTTATCAAATGGTATTTTGGACAAAAATACCTGTGCAGCCAAGGTGACCTTAGACAGTCATTTGAAGGCCCCATTGGGATTAATGTGGCCATTATGCAAGGGTGGGTGAATTTCACACATAGAACACAGTTCACAATCTGATCCCAGTTGCTGTTTCACTGCTAACTGGTTAAAATAATACAAAAGCGAGTTTTATGTTCAAACCTCTTGTATTAACAGGGAATCAAGGGGAAATTACACCAACACCTCAGAGCTGGAAGGACTCGACCCCAGCATTCCAGGAGAGATCATCACTACTGCAACACTATTCACAGGTAATGGAAAGATTTCCACAGTGCCTACTTATTACTTAGTACTGTCATCAATTCAAACTAAAAATATTAAAAGATACTGGCTCCACAAAATCATGAGGCTCTGTAGGCCATGACCAGGAAAATCTGTCGGCCGGTGGTCAGAGGGAAACATGGGAGGGGAGGGAGGGAGGGGGAGAGAATTTCAGCTCCAATCTCCGTACAACTCTTCCACCTTCCACGTCACTCCCGACATCACCTTGCTTGAAGCTCCCTCAGTTTCCAGCAGTTAGCAGGGCCCTACAGCTACCAGCCATGGCTCTGCCATGTTGCTTTATCCAAGGAGCTCAGACAAGGAAGATCCAAGTCCCAAACCTGGTCTGTAGCTTCAGCCGATTCCCAATAGTGATTTGCGCTGGCGAATGAAGGATCTGCTCAGGAACACGGACCCCGGCTGATTTTAACCCCCCCCCCCCCCCCCCCCCCCCCCCCCCCCTCCCTTGTCGTGCCAAGTGGCATTAAGACCACAGGTGAGCCTTACCTGCTATAAACCAGGGCAGGTGGGGTGAACCTGGTGCGTGCTGTCTCACACAGCCCCACAATACGAGGCGCAATCACACTCACACCACCCTACGCAGACCTGCAATGCAAAACATCCGATGCCAGTGTGCCTCCTGTTCAAGTACACCTTCAGGAGTGCTCGCTTATAAGAATGCTTTCTCTCTATTTGGGTCTGTGCAATGGAGATAGAATCACTATTATCCTCCCTTATTCCAGAAATGAAATTTAGAACGCTATCAAATCCAATCCCCTCAATGTTCATTGCCCCAGGTAAAGCCTACTTTGATTTCATGGCACCTAGCATAAGGGAGGCAGGTGAGGGGAGAGAACCAGGAGTATGTCCAAAGTCACAAGGAACAATCATCTTCGACACTGCTTTGAAATTGTGATGCATTGGAAGTGTAAGGGACCTATAACTCTGCTCCTCCCAGCTTTCTGCAACACACAGCACTGCAGATGATCAATATTATGTATGGGGGGGGGGGGGGGGGGGGGGGGGGGGGGGGGAGTGAGGAATGATACCAGCACGCAATCTCGCCAGAGCTGTTTCTCTCAAAACCCTCGGGCGAGGAGAGTTAGGAATCCCAATGGAGACCATTATATAGCACCAATCCTAAAATAGCTCCCCCACCGACCATGCCCAGTATAGCTGGCAACACTGCCTATAATGCTGTGTTGGCTTGAGTACCACCAGGAACATTCTGCTTGAAGGGAGCCGGAAGGGCACAATTGCCAACTTGAATCTTTCTGGATGGTAATACTACCTGATCTGGGAGAAGAGATGGCCAATGCAGACTCCTGCAGCAGGACCCTCCAAGGTCCCAAGGCCAGAGACAGCGAGTGCTCATTATAAGTGGTATGTTAGTTCAGAGTCAAGGCCATAGCAGCACTTGAGGTAAAGGCAGGGAATTGAGGAGGGCAAGAGGAAAGGGCAATGGCAGACAATCGAATACCAAGAGATACACAAGAGGAGGAATTTTAAAGACAAATAAAAAGAGAGTTGACTGGCTAACTTTAAAACACAGCCAACCGCCAACAGCATGTTTATATATAAAAAAAAACATTCCACTACCAACTAAACCCACTAATTAAAAGATAATTTTCACAAGAATGGACAGGGGATAAAGTCACAAGTGATTTGGTCACAAAAAAAAAAATCTTTAGACGGGGGAGTTTGTAAGAGTGCGTTTCTGCGCACACGTGGGTGTGTTTTAAGCATACAATAACTCGCTAAGTGTTATGAGTCCGCAGTAAAAATGGGATTTGTTCCGACACTGCCGCAGGGTCTGTAATGCTGGGTCACCAGTTTGAGCAGGGACTGCACAGTCTCAGACGTCAAGACCACCAGGGGCCTGTCTCTGTGTCCAGGCAGGCAGGCAGGCGGGCGGGCAGGCAGGGACAGGGCACAGTTCTCTCGGTGGTAATGCTGCTTGCTCTCTAACAGTCACTTCTCCACAATTTGATCGTCTTGTCGTTCTCCAGTGCCGCCGATGCGATGATGTTCTCTGTTGGGTGACAGGCCGTGGAGATCACAACGTCTGCAACAGAAGAGGACACGGTGAAGCAGACCCCCAGAAGTGGGACGGTGGATAGCGAGGAGATTGGGTGAGAGAAGGAATGATTCCTTCAAGAATAGGCACCAGTGAATTTAAAGAGACGTTCGTCAAAACAGAATGGGCAGAGAAATTCAGGAGGTCAGGTCAAGAGATTGTTGATGTTTCAGGTTGAGACTTTGGGTTAACATATGTTAAGTGTTAGTCAGCACTGGGCCTTTACTCACTAGGGTTTAGAAGGATGAGGGGGAACATTGAAACTTACCAAATAGTGAAAGACCCAGATAGAGTGGACGTGAAGAGGATGCTTCCACTAGTGGGAGAGTCTAGGACCAGAGACCATAGCCTCAGGATAGAACATATCTTTAGAAAGGAGAAAGGAGTTGTTCGGCACGGACTTGTAGGGCCGAGATGGCCTGTTTCCGTGCTGTAAATGTTATATGGTTATATGGTTATGATGGAAGAATTTATTTTGTCAGAGTGTGGTGAATCTGTGGAATTCATTGCCACAAAAGGCTGTGGAGGCCAAGCTAATGGATATTTTTAAGGTGGATATTGATAGGCCCCTGGTTATTTAAGGGTGTCGAGAGTTATGGGGAGAAGTCAGGAGAATTGTGTTGAGAGGTAGAGATATATCAACCCTGATTGAATGGCAGAGTAGACTTGATGGGCCGAATGATCTAATTTGGCTCCTACAACTTATGAATTGATGCGAGTCTACATCAGGTTTGAGAGTGTAAAGGAGAGACCGGCAGTATAAAGAGAGGAGGGGGAGGGGGGATGATTGAGGCAGGAGTTGACAAATGATAGATGGTTCCAGGAGAAGAGGGGTTAATGGGCAGATGCCAGAGTCAGGTGGGGGAAGCGACAGAGGCTGGCAGATAGTTAGGGGAGGCAACAAAAGGCTGCAGACTATTGACTCTGATATAGAAAGTGCTTTGCAGAACCAGATGAGGGAGGGATGCTGTGCAGATGGGAACAGAGGGGGTGGGGGAAAAAGAGCAGGCACGCAACCGCACACTCTTAGGAATGATGCTAATCTCAAGTCAGAGCTGTGTGTTTAGGGGCTTTGGGTTGAGGACATTATGTTCCAGAATGAAGGAGCTATCAATGTCCCGAACATGAGACCGAGCCTGAATTAGCACAGGGAAATTCAGGAACAATGCCACAAAACGCATCTCCACATGCATTGCATAATGGGTTTTGCCATTTAGAAGCTCGGTGCTTCTGAGTAGACGGCCTAGCCCAGACATGGGAATCAAGCATGATGTTAATGGGATCTCATTAACCCCACAGTCACACAATGGAGCTGCTGCCTCAATGACAAATAGTGGCTCGAGCCAAATCCTGACCTCCATTGCGATCTACAGTCTTAACTGGCGAATGTAAATAACCCATAGTATAGGGAAGTGGTGGAATCTGGAGGGAGTGGATGGCAACGTAGGAAGAATTAAATTGAATTAGTGCAAATAGGTGGATGATGGCAAATGGCCAGTTTACTCGCTGTGGCTCCAAAGTGACATACAGAATAACTGAAAGACTGGAGAATGCACCAATGATAGATATAATGTACACACAACCCCCACAACACTTGCTTGCTCAAAGCCCAGTCTTCATTTAGGTCAATATTGTAACATCACTGGGTGATGCAAGAGCAATCCAGGTATAATGGAATTTTGTGGCAATTCTACAGCAAAGTCAGCCAGTAAAGCATGTTACAAAACACGTTAAAATTCCACATCAGTATTACGCTGACCACAACTACAGCACAAGACACACTCTGACCCCGCCTGCTCCCTTCAGTGCGAGACCAGTTCTCTTTCCTACATCTAAGAATGCGACTAGCGATGCATCCTCAAATGTTCAATTCCAACCTCATCTTTGTGCCATTTTTATTCCTTTAACCAACTGACTTCATAAGTAATACGAGAAGGATTAGGCCATTCGGCCCATCAAGTCTACTCCGTCATTCAATCAAGGCTGATCTATGATCCCCAACCCCATTCTCCTACCTCATTCTCAACCCCATAACCTCGGACACCCACATCAATCAAGTATCTATCTCTGCCGTAAAAATATCCATTGACTTGGCCTCCACAACCTTCTGTGGCAATGAATCCCACAGATTTACCACCCTCTGACTAAGCAAATTCCTCTTCATCTCATTGAAACATCCTCTCCACATCCACTCTTTCCAGGCCTATCGCTAGTCTGTAAGTTTCAGCGAGGTCTCCGCTCATCCAAAGGGATGAGGGGGAGGGAGAGGGAGAAGGGGGAGGGAGAGGGAGAACAAATGAGGACCCGATGTGGGATGCATTGTAACTTTGCCAGCGACTCTTTGCATACACTGGGTATGCAAACCAAAAAGAATTACTGTGACTTATAACATGTGACAAAGCATTAATTTACAAGACCAAATGGAAAGTTATTTTTCATCTTAAGGGACTGGAATACAATGGGGGGAAACCTACAGTGCTGCCGCTAACCCTAGTTGGACCCCATAAAGAGCACTATATTTAGTTATGGAGACCGAGATTCAGTGACAATGTGCAGAATTTAGAAGGACATGAGTTAGATGTGTTGAGATTCAGAAGGTTACCTGTGATTCATTGACTAGGCTTCTATTGTTTGGTACAAGTGACCTCTTTGGTATTGAAGTTGGAAGGATTTGAAGTGGTGCAGAACAAGGAAGAATGGCATTAAACAGATGTGCAAAGGTTGCCTCAAGAAGAATTTTATCTCATAAAAAGTAGTGCAAATCTGAAAATACCGCACACACACTCCAACAGTAAATAAAGACCGAGGCTGCATATCTAACTGTTTCACCGAATGAGGAGCGTTCATATTGAGACATCTACACAGCCAGCCCAGGCAGGGGTTCCCAGTTGCTCACCTGTATGCCCCTGTAACTTCTGCACAATCTCCTTTGTCTGAAGATTCCAGATATAAACAAAATTGTCTTCAGATCCTGAAACGATCCACTTCAAAAAGAAAGAAAAATATTACTTATCAAATAATTGGGGAAAAAAATTACAGGCGGAGACGGCTTGGGAACAAACCATTCACTTTTTTTTTAAAGTTTAGAGATACAGCATGAAAACAGGCCCTTCAGCCCACCGAGTCTGCAACGACCAGCTATCCCGCACACTGAGACTATCCCACACACTCTGGGGACAATTTACATTTACACCAAGCCAATTAACCTACAAACCTGTACGTCTTTGGAGTGTGGGAGGAAACCAAAGATCTCGGAGAAAACCCACGGGGTTGCCAGGAGAATGTACAAACTCTGTACAGACAAGCACCTGTAATCAGGATTGAACCCGGGTCTCTGATGCAGTAAGGCAGCAACCATACCGCTGCGCCACCGTGCCGCTAACAGGCCTGTATGTGTTTACGTCCCACAAGAGCCATCTCCCATTTGATTTCATTCATTTCATTTAATTCCTTGTCCCAAATCTTGTTTCCCCCTTAAATGCATTTGTTATTCATTGCAAACACTGTGAGCAGGTTTGGCATTCTCACCACTTGCCCACTAAAGAATTCAGACTTCCTCATTGATTCAAGTCACAATTCCCCTTTTATTAAAACTAAAACTAAAGACCATGACCTCTTGGAAAATCGTAAACTCAAACTGACGGGCTGGCCCAGACCCATTGCCAATCTGCACATTGTTATCCAGTTCAGTTTATTGTCACGTGTACCGAGGTACAGTGAAATGCTCTTGTTCTGTGCTATCCAGTCAGCAGAAAGAAAACACATGATTACAATCGAGCCATTCACAGTGTACAGATACATGATAAGGGGATAACGTTCAGTGCATAATAAAGTCTGATCAAAGATAGTCGGAGGGTCACCAATGAGATAGATAGTAGTTCAGGACTGCTCTCTTGTTGTGGTAGGATGGTTCATTTGCCTGATAACAGCTGGAAAGAACTGCCCCTGAATCTGGAGGTGTGTGTTTTCACACACACCTCCGAAGGGAGAGGGGGGAAGAGGGAGTGGCCGGGGTGCATCTCGTCCTTGATTATGCTGCTGATTTTGCCAAGGTAGCATGAAGTATAAAATGGAGTGAATGGAAGGGAGGTTGGTTTGTGTGATGGTCTGGTCTGCATCCACAATTTGCTGCAATTTCTTGCGATCTTGGATGGAGCTGTTCCCAAACCAAGTTGCAATGCATCCCGATAAAATGCTTTCTACGGCACCTCTGTAGAGGTTGGTGAGAGTTGTCGGGGACATGCCAAACTTCCTAAGCCTTCTAAGGAAATAGAGGCGCTCAGTTCAGTTACAGTTTAGTCGATTGTCACGTGCACCAAGGTACAGTGAAAAACATTTGTTGCAAACTAATCAGTCAGCAGAAAGACAATACATGATTACAATCGATCCATTTACAGTGTGTAGATACACGATAAGGGAATAACGTTCAGTGCAAGGTAAAGTTAGCAAAGTCCGATCACGGGTAGTCCGAGGGTCATCAAAGATGTGGATAGTAGTTCAAGACCGCTCTCTGGTTGAGGTAGGATAATTCAGTTGCCTGATAACAGCTGGGAATAAACTGTCCCTGAATCTGGTGGTGTGCGTTTTCACACTTCTATACCTTTTGCCTGATGGGAGAGGGGAGAAGAGGGGATGGCCAGGGTGCAACTCGTCGTAGGGTGGTCCAGGAGCAACAACCAAGGACAGTAAGGTAATCTACGACTGCCCTCAACCCCCCCCCCCCTACGCTGCCATGTCATACAGTGAACGTCCAAACCCATTGACAGACTTATCCTTGTTCATAACTGATGGTGCCAGATCCAAGGGCATTGCCAGGTTCATGGATCACTAACCCAGTTCATTTGGAGTATTTTAGAAATAACAACCCAGACTCCAGCAGACAGCCAAAGGTTTCAGGGGAGGAAGAGTAAAGAGGGAACTACAGCCCCACCACAACGTCTCGCCAATGGCCCTGCATACATGTCAAAATAAAACATGCAGGCAGAGGAACTGCATATGCTGGTTTAAATCGAAGATAGACACAAAAAGCTGGAGTAACTCAGCGGGACAGGCAGCATCTCTGGAGGGAAGGAATGGGTGACGTTTCGGGCCAAGACTGATCGGTCTGAAGAAGGGTCTCCCATTCCTTCTCTCCAGAGATGCTGCCTGTCCCGCTGAGTTCTTGTCAAAATAAAACAACACACTTGAAATAATCATGAAGTCATGAATAGTCATTGGGCACAGAAACAGTTAACATGGGCTCGGTCGACAATTTATTACAATTACATCACGGCAATGAAAAGAATTCTTCAGCACTGCAATAAACGCTGGCTGAAGCTGACCCCAATGGGTCCTGCAATCACAAATAAATTATAGGGAACTGTAGCATACTAGAGTCCTGAAATAAAAGCTGTGCTATGACAGAGCAAAACGTAACCACAGACCAGCAAACAATAGCAAAAAGTTGATCTTACCTTCCCACCGGTAACAGAGAAGTTGGCAAATATGCAGTACTTCTCATTTTTATGGCATGTGTAAGTCTTTAAACACTGCAAAACAATATTAGCACAGTCATCCATCTCAACCAGTAACAAACATAATCAGCTAGTATCAGCTAAAGGCAATGCACAATGGCTAGTTAACAATCATTTTATTTATAAATATAATGTATGAAAATTGTCAAAATAACATATGTAGGGAGGAACTGCAGGTTCTTAAGTCAGACTCAAAAAGCTGTAGTAACCGAGCGGGTTAGGCAGCATCCCTGGAGAAATGGAACAGGTGATGTTACTGGTCTCCCCTGACTCTCAGTCTGAAGGGTCTCGACCCAAAACACCCCGTTACTTTTCTCCAGAGATGCTTCCTGAGCCGCTTAGTTACTCCAGCTTTTTGTGTCTGTCTTCATTGTCCAAATAACATGTATTTACGGAGACAGACACAGGCATCCGTGCTCCAGAGGATCTTGCATCAAAGATACGGGATGCACCGCAGATGCCTTCTTGGTGCTGCCACATAAACCAAGGACCCAACTGCCCGAACCCTGAGGTAGGAACATGGTGGAGCAGGTCGCCATTTAGAAACAATTTTTAAAAATGTAGGCAAGTGGCTCCTCCTTGTGGTCTGAGTGATAAAATTATTTTTAAATTAATAGTGTAAAAAGAGGCCTTCCTTTCTTGCATATGTTTTGTTAGAAAGCTGTTCTAATTGCTGCACTCCTCCTGCCTTCTCCTCATGAACCTACTTGAGTTATTTCCTTATACACATCAAAATTCTCTTTTTAAAGTCACAATCACATCTGGCACCTCTGCTTTCTGTTATCAGAACGCAAAAACTTCATTTAAAAATTCCCTGTCTTTGTTTTTTAAACTTTGTTTCTTAAATTCCAATCCAGAGTTGTTTGCAAGGGTCAGGTTCCATCTCCTAACTGTGGAGCGCGAAGCAGAAAAGGGGAAAGGTGGTGAAAACTACTCATAACATGTGATCTGTCCATTCCTGTCAGAAAACACAAGAAACCAAATAACAGACAGGATGTGCACAGATGTTCACCAATCTATGCTGACGTTCAGCACCCAGGGGTGACTGTGTGAGAAACCTGTACCCCAGTGAGGGTCAGTGTGTGTGTGTGTGTGGGTGTGTGTGTGTGTGTGGGTGTGTGAGAGTGTGGGTGTGTGTGTGAGTGTGTGTGTGGGTCTGTGTGTGTGTGGGTGTGTGTGTGTGTGAGGTGTGTGTGTGTGTGTGTGTGTGTGGGACCTGTACCCCTGTGTGTGTGTGTGTGGGACCTGTGTGTGTGTGTGTGTGTGTGTGTGTGTGTGTGACCTGTACCCCAGTGTGTGTGTGTGTGTGTGTGTCTTTGCACACCAGTGTGTGTGTGTGTGTGTGTGTGTGTGTGTGTGTGTGTGTGTGTGTGTGTGACCTGTACCCCAGTGTGTGTGTGTGTGTGTGTGTGTGTGGGACCCGTACCCCAGTGTGTGTGTGTGCGTGTGGGACCTGTACCCCAGTGAGGGTCAGTGTGTGTGTGTATGGGACCTGTACCCCTGTGTGTGTGTGTGTGGGACCTGTACGTGTGCGTGCGTGGGTGTGTGGTGTGTGTGTGAGACCTGTATGTGTGCGTGCGTGGGTGTGTGTGTGTGGGTGTACATGGGACCTATACGTGTGCGTGCGTGTGCGTGTGTGGGACCTGTACGTGCGTGTGCGTGCGTGTGTGTGCGCGCGCCGTACCCCAGTTGCAATTCATATTCTGGTCAAAATGCTCACGGAACCCATGTGTCTCTCCAATTCAGTGCCAAAAAGAACCAGTGTTCCACATATTAATCTCCATGGGATCAGTATCCCTTCAATGTACCATTGCAGAGTCCATTTGTCGTGGGGGTACCACAAGATCATGCACACTGCAGAATGTGAAGAGTAAAGTAAGCAAACTAGTCAGAAAATACAAAAGTGGAATATGTACCTTTCCTTTACTGTAATCCCAAAGTTTCAGAGTGCTGGAAAAAATAGACATTTATTTCAGAAATGAGTGTCAATGAAACTGGTCCCATTCCCCAATCCCTAGTCATTGCCATTGTTGCTTGAACATGATCGGTCTAGGTCACTAGATCACTGGGAATTGCTTGCCCAACACCAGGCAACTCATTAAGTTAAAGTCAAACACATCCAGAATAGCCCCTGCCCCCGGTACAGGCAGGCTTGCATAGTTTACTCTGCAATGCCTTTACACAACCTCAACAGGAGCCCCACTTCAAATAGACCCTTCCTCCCAGTCAGTGTTACTGAGTCCACAAGGAAAGGGAGCAGGGCACAAAGCCAACCAATTGTAAGAGTCTACTTGGGTCAATGGGCCCCCTTTTACTGTGTCAAACCGCTTACTCAGGTAGTCGCAGTTTGTGTTCCAGCTGGGTGTTATCTAGGTGGTAGGTCAGGGGATGGCATGAGACTTTGGAGAAGATACATGCAGCTATTTTGATCCCTTCCTTACTGCATCAGATCTCCTCTCCTCAGAGTGCGGAGGTTAGAATGAGCTGGCACTCCCAGGAACAGGATCATACTGTAGCTCCCAACTGAAATGGGAAGGCTGCCAGTGTCATGGGACAATGCATGGGGAAGATGACTTTCGCTTGCTTTAGTAACCAGCAGAACTTTTGGTGGCAATAAACGAGACCAGTGGCAGATTCTTTGCATGTTTGGTCAGAGCCCCCTTACTTGTCAAGTGTTGCTGCCAAAATGTATTTTCCATTTGGGGAGAATTTCACAAAAGACACAGGAGGATTATCATCATCTGTTGAAAGAAACACAGTTAGGTTGCACTTAAGAAAGCCCAGGACAACCCGAGGCTGTGAAATGAAGTGAAGTGATTCATGAACATGCTCCCGTGAAACGGCAACATTTAGCAGTGTGCATAGAGACACAACACATTCCCGAGCTTCCATTAATGATGACACTCTCTGGTGTACATCAGAGCCCTGCAGAACAGAGAGGTTTTCCGGCTCCTCTCCTTGGCCCGAATAGAGTTATTCAAACATGTCAAGAGTAGACATTGTAGTGTAAGGAAGAGATGATAATTTTTGGGGGTAAGGACAGAATTTATTTGGTTGGAGTTGTGGAACAAAAAAGGGGACAAGCAAATTACTGGTGATATTTTAGTTTAGTGATACAGTGTGGAAACAGGCCATTTGGCCCACCAAGTCCACACTGACCAGCAACCCCTCTCCCCTTGCACAGTAGCACTTATCCTACACACTAGGGACAATTTACAATTTTTACAGAAGAAAATTAACCTACAAACCTGCACGTCTTTGCAGTGTGGGAAGAAACCAGAGGACCCAGGGAAAACCCAAATAGATGGGAGAAAATCCAAGAACCTGTGGGACCTCCAAATAAAGTGAGTGAAAGAAAGGGCAAATCTATGGGGTAAACTATTGTGACTGAAGAATGTTGGTTCATGGACTCTTCAGGTACCCAAGTATCAACAGGGAAAATATTGGAAGCACATGGAAAAGAGAGGGAGGAATTTGTTAGAAGCAATCAGGAGAACATTATTACTCAGTATCTTCTTGGTTGAACTAAGGAATAGGTGGGGAAAGACGAATAGCAAGTGGCCTCTATGAAAAGATCATTATTCTTTTGTTGGGGAAACTTTTTTTCAATCTCTTATCTCGACAGAGATGCAGTTTTTTCTGTATTGGATCCCACTATCTCATTAGGCTTGACAATCACTTACCAATCAGTGTTTTAAGGCATTGCCCTGATGCGGTGTCCCAAATTCGGCTGCAAAAACAGAGACAACCATTTAATGACAATCTTTAACATTAGTGTATCCTTTCCTTCAGGTGTTGACCAACATTTTCCTTTTGGCCAGTTAATGTCTCATGTAGGAATATGGGACTTCAGAGGTTCTTGCAAGAGAAACTACACGAGGCACATACTGGTTAATTAAGCGAAGAACCCAAAGGAAAGTTTTATATTAAAAAAAATAATGACCTTTTGTGATGTGAAAGGGAGTTGGATGCAAATTCAAAAATGTTTGAACTGGATAGATATTGATATTGGGGGATGGGGCAGATGGAAACGTTGATGCTCTGGGGAAAGTGGAGGATGTTCAAGTAGTTAGATAACTCCATCAAAGAACAAGACATACCAAGTGGGTTCTACCTGTGCAGAAAATAATTAAAGATTCTGAGAGACTTTGAGTAAAGTATTTTGAACTAGTAAAAGTTTAAGAGAAAAAACAGTAATCTTTGTTTTGAAAAGGAGTTGGATGCAAATTCAAAACAATTTTGAATGCTAAACACTGATTAGACTTCTTTTACTTTAGAAATACAGTGCAGAAACAGGCCCTTCGGCCCACTGGCAATCACACTGTACATTAATGCTATCTGTGGAATTCTCTGCCTCAGAGGGCAGTGGAGGCAGGTTCCCTGGATGCTTTCAAGAGAGAGCTAGAAAGGGCTCTTAAAAATAGCGGAGTCAGGGGATATGGGGAGAAGGCAGGATCGGGGTACTGATTGGGGATGACCAGCCATGATCACATTGAATGGCGGTGCTGGCTCGAAGGGTGGATTGGCCTACTCCTGCACCTATTGTCTATCCTAGACACCAAAGACAATTTTACCAAAACCTACAAACCTGAATGTCTTTGGAGTACAGTAGGAAACCGGATCACCTGGAGCAAACTCACACGTTCACAGGGAGAACGTACAAACTCCATACAGACAGCACCCGGACTCAGGACGGAACCTGGGTCTCTGGCACTCTACCGCTGCGCTGCCATGCTGCCCTGATATTAGGGGAACCGGGGCGGATGAAAAACTTTGAAGCTCTGGGGAAAGTGAAGGTTGTGGAGTTAATTAGATAACTATTTAAGGATAAGGGGGAAGTCTTTTAGGACTGAGATGAGAAAATCATTTTTTACACAGAGAGTGGCGAATCTGTGGAATTCTCTGCCACTGAAGGTAGTTGAGGCCAGTTCGTTGGCTATATTTAAGAGGGAGTTAGATGTGGCCCTTGTAGCTAAAGGGATCAGGGGGTATGGAGGGAAGCTAGGTATGGGATACTGAGTTGGATGATCAGCCATGATCATATTGAATGGCGGTGCAGGCTCGAAGGGCCGAATGGCCTACTCCTGCACCTATTTTCTATGTTTTTATCAAAGAGCACAATGTGCAAAGTGGGATCCCCCTGTGCTGGAACATTTTAGAGATTATGTAAGACTCTGATAAATGATTTAAAATTAACTCTGCATTCAATTGGAAGCTTCAACTCTGAATGCAAGCTGCACAACCTGAAACAGTCCAGGGCTCTGCATGCTTGTCTTTGTGCAGATGCTGGTTTACATTGAAGATAGACACAAAGTGCTGGAGTAACCCAGTGGGTCAGGAGAATCTTTTTTCCTCCAGTGATGTTGCCTGACCCGCTGAGTTACTCCAGCACTTTGTGTCTATCCTTGCTGTAAATATCCCTTGGTGCTGCTTGCGAAGCAACTGTCCTCAGAGCTGGGGTATAAACTGTAACTATGCTTTGCTAACACTCCATTACCCATATAGTCGATGAGCTGTGGAAAATGGCTTACAACTGCATGTTACTTCTTCACCCTTTTATGGTGACATCGACAGCATATGTTTCTGATCAGTAAGCAAAATGTTTTACCGGGCAAAATTCAGAAAGTAACACTTACCACAGGCCATCGTAACTACTGGAGACAATGAGGGATCCATCTCTGTTAAAATGTACCTAAGAGGATGAATTCAACATACATCCAGTCATATAAACAGCTGAGAGAACATCACTATACAACATGAATTTACACAAGGCGATTCCGCATCTACACACCTCCCCCCAACAATGTGCACTTTATGAGAGAGTAAATCTGTGCTGTGGGATGGGTGATGCTATCAACGTGGATTTTCCACAACAGAATTTATAAACAAGTGAATTAAAACTACTAATGAAGTTATGATGTATTTATCCAACCACTGGTATCGTCAAAGTGAAATCATGCAGTTCAGGTGGAAAATGTGTTTTGTGGTCACAGATTATAGATTCAGAGCAATGTTCCCGAGGATGTGGTATTGGAGTTAAGAGCAGGGTCAGATACTTATGTTTTTCATTTGGAGAAAAGATAATTTAACGTTAGCTTTTTGGATTAAGGAATGGACTGCGATGGGGGTAAACTGGGAAAAAGAATAGTTATCTGGCTGTGGACCCGTTGATAAGGGAGGGAAATAAATTAAAGACATTGAGGTGGAGAATCTGGAGAAATTACTTTGCATTATGTTGCCGGACTGCAATACTTTGCCACAGGAATGAGCAATTGAATCTTTCCATATAACCATGTATGTAAATATTCATTTGCCTCACCCTAACTATAAAGAAACACAGCTCCGAGAACACAGGTCGGGAAAAGAAGTGTGGAAAACAGGAGGTGGGATTGGGAAGTTTGGGATTGCTGCAAGCTGGAGATACAGAAGACTGAAGATGCTGGAACAAAAAAAATATATATGGTGGAGGAACAAGCAGCAATCCCAAACCAGCAATAGAGTGAGTTTCTGGTTTAAATCAGCTCCCTCTGGGAGTAGGTATGAGGCATCACACTTACAGCAGATACAGGGTCAGAATGGGCTGGCAGGGTCTTCAGGCACTTCCCAGTCTTCACGTCCCAGATTCGTACACTCTCATCAAACTTGCAAAACAAAAGTCAAATCAAAGATCAACCAAGAACCGCAAATTAAGCAGCCGATTAGTTTTAGTCATAGATTCCTCCAGCACAGAAACAGGCCCTTCACCCCAGCTCACCCATGCCAACCAAAATGCCTCATTGTTGCCAGTATTTGCCCCGTATCCCTCTAAATCTTTCCTATCCATGTAATAATAATAATACATTTTATTTGCGGGCGCCTTTCAAAAGTCTCAAGGACACCTTACAGAATTTAACAAGAGTAAAAAACATATAGTCGGAGTAAAATAAATAATAAAGACATCACCAATACACAAATTAAAGACAGAATTCGATCCAAAGACAAAAAAATCAAAAACACAATGTGAAGAGAGAGCAGCGGCAGCTAAACCGCGCCAGCGTACACTCTCCCTTCCGACAGCCATCTTGCACACAGACTAAAATAATCACTTACACACAAAAATCATCCCCCCACAATGGTTACCACTGTGGGGGAAGTCACAATGTCCAGTCCCCATCCCCAGTTCTCCCAAAGTCAGGCCATGTACATGTTTTTTAAATGCTGTTATTGTACCTGCCTCAACTAAATCATCTGACAACTCGTTCCACATACCCACCGCCCACTTTGCGAAAAATTGGTCACATGGGTTCATCTTTTCTCTCTCATCTTAAACCAGAGAGCAGTGCTGAACTACTATCTACCTCATTGGTGACCCTCAGACTATCCTTGATCGGACTTTGCTTGCTTAACCTTGCACTAAATGTTATTCCCTTATACATGTATACACAATAATGGCTCGATGGTAATCTTGTATTGTCTTTCTGCTGATTGGATAACACGCAACAAAAGCTTTTCACTGTACCTCAGTACACGTGACAATAAACTAAACTAAACTGAATCCTTTGGATTCCCTAACCCTGGGTAAAAGGCTCTGCGTTCATCCTATCTATTCCCCTCATGAGTTTATACGCCGCTATGAGATCACCACATCACCTCTTGCAGTTCAAGGAATAAAGGCCCTACCTGCCCAATCTCTCCCTGTAACTCAGGCCCTCTAGTCCTGGCAGCATCCTTGTAAATCTTCTCTGCACTCTTTTCAGCTTAATAACATCTTTTCTATAGCAGGGTGACCAACAGTGAACACAATGGGCCAAACGCAGCCTTATCAACGTCTTGTACAACTAACATTAAGTTCCAACTTCTATACTCAATGCACTGACTGATGAAGACCATTCCACGAAAAGCCTTCTTCATCAATCTACCTCCGGTGACACAACTGTGTCCCTGTACTCCTCGATTGTTCTGCTCCATAGCACTCCCCTATCATTCGCTGTGAAGACCCACTAATACTGCTAAGTTGTTTTGGTCCTACAGCATTCTCTACACTGAATCTGGACAATCAACTGCACTTCATCATTAAGAATCAGTTTTGGTTAAGCTGGCAGCCCAGTATATAAATGTTTCCCATTAGATGGAAGTCCCCCAGCCACAGTACTGAGGACGTACTGTACTGTCACAGGAAGACGGCTGAAAGACTAAGGTACTCTCAGAAGTGACAGCATTTGAAGGAAACAGTAAATGAATAAGAACTTTAAAGACCCCACAGTATTTTTCCATTTGAACAGCTGGGGAAAGTTTGAGATAATGGATGGTTAGACTTTGGACTTTACATGAAGGAAGTGAAATTTAAAATCAAATGGCTGCCAAATTAAGAGGCAAGTGTAAATGACATGAGTAACAATGGGTAAACCGGACCATTACATAATTACTGAGAGCCCCAGTAAGGGTCGATGCTGAGGAATCCCACGCCTCAGGGAGGGTCAGTAAAGTGGGGCCCCGTGCCCTGCGAGGGGCAATGACCGATGGGCCCCATGCCCCAGTGCCAAAGAAACTCACGCTGCAGTGAGGGTCAGTGCATCCACCGGGCAACCTCGCCCAGTGAGGGTGAGGAAACATAGTTAGTGCAGGAGTAGCCATTGGACCCCCTGTACCGCCATTCAATATGATCATGGCTGAACAACTCAGTATCCCGGCCTTCTCTCCATGCCCGATCCCTTTAGCCACAAGGGCCCATCTAACCCCTCTTAAATATGCGAACTGGCCTCACCCTCTGTGGCAGAGAGTTCCAGGATTCACCACTCTGTTTTATCAAGTTTTTAAAAACAAGACCCCTTGCCTGGACTTCCCTAACATCGGGAACAATCTTCCTGCATCTAGCCTGTCCCCCCCCTTAAGCATTTTGTAAGTTTCTATAAGATCCCCTCTCAATCTCCTAAATTCTAGAGAGTATAAACCACGTCTATCCAGTCTTTCTTCATAAACAATCGTGCCTCCCAGGAATCAGTCTGGTGCTCTGCACTCCCTCATGCATGTCCTTCCTCAGATTTCAAAACTGTAGTTTCACTCTCAAAACAACATTCGCTTTCCTTGCCTGCTGCACCTGCATGCCTACCTTCAATGACTGGTGTACCCATGACACCCAAGAAACTGTACGCAATCTGACAAAAACGTCAAAAAACTCACCGCATACCTGAAACTATCAGGGGTTTGACATGTGCGGGTTGAACCTTTTTACAGCACGGGTCCTGCTTCCAGAAAACACTACGTCCTCAACACTGGTGCAATGGCCCTTAGTTTCACTCAGAAAAAAACGTCTCCTCTATCAGGTTTGCAGGGTTTTACAGCAGAAAACATAGTTACTGTGGCCCTTCAGCGTCTTCAAGCATTTTCCCTGAAATCATAGTCAATTCAAACAGAAAATTCAGAATTATAAAGTACATGTCATAAACCAAGTCCAAAACACTCCTCAGCCAAATAAAGTTCATTTCCCCCCACAAAGTCCATGCTTTTTTGCAGTGCCCCATTCGGACACATTTCAATGTTCCAAACAGCAATGTGAAAACGGGCAGAATCTCCAATTCAATTAGTTTCGATGAGGAATGAACAATGGCTTGGAGTTTTGGGGAACTTTCTCAGATTTAATACACAAGACATCCTGAAGGCAGTCTCCCCGGCGGCTTGGAGCCCCGGCTTCCGACTGGCACGGTGTACCAGCGAGCCACTCTTTACCGGTTCACATGGCTGTCGTCGCGGGTCACGTTTGTAGCCCCTGGGGATGGCGTTTTCTTCGGGTCACCGCCCACCCACTGCTCGCTTTAGCCCCAAGATGACCAGTGAAGCCTAACCTCCCGCTGGCCCAGCAGTCTTTACGCTGGTGACAACCCCAGTCCCTGTGATAAGCACCGATTTTTCTTACCGAGTTCACGTCCCATATTTTAAGGGTTTTGTCATCTGAAGCCGATACAAGCAGGTTTGAATCTGTGGACCAGGCAACATCCGAGATTCCCTATTTCAAAGCAGAATAAGGGAGCATGAGCACTGAATAAGCAGTTTATATCTCTGAAGACAACAGAGCACCACAATGACAAGAGTACAACAGTATCTTTAAGCTCACTCCCCCACTGCCACATTCATAATAGGTTCATCTGTCTTTTTAGAATTTGGGATAGAATTTAGCATCAGAAACAGGCGCTTCAACCCACTGAGTCGACCAGTGATCACATCGCACTGGGGACAATTTACATTTTTTACTGAAGCCAATTAACCTGCAAACTTGTATGTCTATGGAGTGTGGGAGGAAACCAGAGCACCCGGAGAAAACCCACACAGTCACAGGGAGAACGTACAAACTCCATGGACATCACCCACAGTCAGGATTGAACCTGGGTCTCTGACGCTGTAAGGCAGCAACTCTACCACTGCGCCATCCATTTTGCAGACAAACTGGAGGTTATCCCATGGGATAGCCTAAACCAGTTTGGCAGGGTGCTGAAATGAAACTTATGACTGGCTTAAATGGGTTGAGTGCATGACCACAAATGTGTCTGGCATGGTATGCAAGGTAGACACAAAATGCTGGAGTAACTCAGCGGGTCAGACCCGCCGAGTTACTCCTGCATTTTGCGTCTACCTTCGATTTTACCAGCATCTGCAGTTCTTTCTTTCACATAGCAAGCAAGGTTGCAGCACAAGTGGAATCCTGATATAGTGGCAATATATCATAAATCAAACATATGCACAAACTAGAGATTAATATGCCTGGCATTCGGGAAATATAGGGAAGAAATAAAAATCAGGACATCATTGAATTGGTTCAAGTTAAATGTGAACCATGTGTAAAATGCATAGCTGCATCAATGCTACTCACGTCACCATTATAACGTAAGTATACAAAAATGCTGGAGAAACTCAGCGGGTGCAGCAGCATCTATGGAGCGAAGGAAATAGGCAACGTTTCGAACCGAAACGTTGCCTATTTCCTTCGCTCCATAGATGCTGCTGCACCCGCTGAGTTTCTCCAGCATTTTTGTGTACCTTCGATTTTCCAGCATCTGCAGTTCCTTCCTAAACACCATTATAACGTAGCCTGTTTGTATCAGCTGGTCAGAGTAACACAGAAGTTTGGTCCCCAAAATTGTGCTGAGCCTCAAGCACTCAATGTTATATCAATGTTACACCAAACCCACTAATCTTGACATTCATGTCAATTCCCCACAGATTCTCTCACTCAGCAACACACTGGGACCATTTACACACAGCGGACAATTAATTTACCAAGTCACATGTCTTCAGCATGTGGGAGGAAGCTTACACGGTCACAGAGACAATGTCCAAACTCCAGCACCAGAGGTCAGGATTGAATGCGGATCGCTGGAACTGTGTGGCAACAGCTCTGCTAGCTGTGCAGCTGTGACTCTGCAGGGAGCATTATCACAGTATTTCAGCTCCCAGCACCAACACCTCATTCTGATGTAGGGCCAGGAGAAGCATTGACCGGGTTAAACTGCTGGGCATTGAGTGCAACACAATTCCTACATGTACAATCAGAGGCAGGCGCAAACTCTTGAATCTATGCTATTCTAAGCCCTGCTGTTTTATTCATGTCATCTATCCTTATCAATCACCAATACTTATCTCCCTAGTTTCCTGTCTGTCTTCTGTCAAGTTTTCTAACACTGAGTTGGAAGGGTCATGGACATATTACAGTACAAGAACAAGCCCTTCGGCCCACAACGTCTGTGCCAAGACCATCACTTATCTTCCTGCACCCATACTCCTCCATATTGTGCATATCCATATGCTTTCTAAAAGTCTCTTAAATGCCACTAATGTATCTTCTTTGACCACCCCCTTAGCAGCCTGTTCCAGACACTCACAATCCTCCGGTGGGGGGGGGGGGTAACTTTCCTCATACATCTTTAAACTTTGTCCCTCTCATCTTAAAGTTATGCTCTCTAATGTTTTTCCATCCTAGTAAAAAAGATTCTGACTCTCTATCCCACAAATGCCTCCTGTTAAGGGCCTGTCCCACTTGGCCGTCATTTATGCGACAGGCCGGTGGTGACTGACACGTGTGACAGTCGCACGCGTCATCATGCGTACGCACAGCCGTCTGGAGCGCGTGACGTCATTTGAAGATTGACACAAAGTGCAGGAGTAACTCAGCGGGACCGGCAGCATCTCTGGAGAGAAGGAATGGAAGATGTTTCGGGTCGAGACTCTCCTGCAGTCTGAAGAAGGGTCTCGATCCGAAACGTCACGCATTGCTTCTCTCCAGAGATGCTGCCGGTCCTCCAGCATTTAGTGTCTATCTTCAATCGTCACCTCTGCCCCAGTAGAGATCCCAATGGTCTAAAAACTGAATCCGTCCCCCTGCATCTGGTCTTTCCTGAGGTCTACATCCATCCATCCATCCTTCTTATTTCTTCTTATTTCTACCCTCACTAGCATGTGACAGTGGGAGTTATATAGAAACCATTGTTATTCATGACAATTTTATTGCCAGTCATGAGATTATTGTCAATAGAGATTGTCATTCATGACCAGAACACAGATGATCTGCAATGACTAACTGTACCTGACTTTAATAATGCCACTCACAAGTCATTATTTGCATGTTATATTGTGTTATTCTTAATAATATCCGTTGACATTGGGTTATAGGAAACACTGAATGTTGTATTCATATTTCTCACACTCACCAGTTTGTGTCCTGATATGGTCTTCTCAAACTTGCCATCATAAGCACCCCATATTTTAATTAATTTATCAGCAGCTGTGGAATTAGATGGAATAGATATCAGGTTCCAGATAGAGCAGATCTCTTCCTCCTCATCCACACCATGCACCTCTCCGAAATGGTCTACTCAGCAAATTGACCATCGCTGGAAAACTGACACGAATAAGATCCAGCCCATCTGCAATTTCTATTATGTCCTTGGATTGAGGACAGGGGTGGTGGTGTAGTGGTTACATTACTGGCTCAGCAGCTAGAGTTCTAGGTTGTTGGTGGGTTCAAATCACTCCCTGTCTGTGTAGGAATTTGAATTCAAGTCATAGAATAAAGTGAGAATTGTCTGAGCATTACAATGACACAGCTAGTAGAGCCGCTGACTGACAGCGCCAGAGCCCAGGGTTCACTCCAGACCTCAGGTCAGTCTGTGTGGAATGTGTGTGCTCATCCTGTGAAGGATTTCTTCCGACATCTCACAGATGTGCAAGTTGGTAGGTTAATTAGCCACAGTAAATTGCTGCAGTGATGTAGTGAGTGGAAGAAACTGAGGGAACTAGGATAGAAAACTGGGATTAATGCTGGAATGTTGTAAATGGTGGTTGACTGTTGGTACAGACACGCTGGGCTGAAGGGCCTGTTTCTGTGCTGTATCGCGGACCCTATCTTGTTGTAGATTGCCCCCGGAGGGGCAAGAAGAGCCCACCCATCTTCTTCCCACTCATGTCTGCAGAGCTTATCCAGCAACACTAGTTACATCCTCCCTCCAGGAATAGCAGCCAAGGGCAGAAGATGAGCATGGAGACCAGGAGGTCTTCTTTTGATTCATGGTTACGTTCAGCTTCTGTTGGCTTCAATGTTATGGAGAGAGAGAGGAGCAGTGACAGCTCCTGCTTTAATCACATACCAGACACTATTAGGCAAAGTGAGGTGGTCGGAGTTGGGCAAAAAAAACACACCTGGCAGGGAAGATTAGGACTAATTCTTGGGAAAAGAAAATCACAACCTACTCTGATGCAGAGGCTCTGTAAGGCACTGGTCAGGCCACTTTTGGAATATTGGAAGCGGTTGTGGGCCCCATATCTGAGGAAGGATGTGCTGGCATCACAGAGGATCCACAGGAATGATCCTGGGGAGGATTAGGTTAACGTATGAGGAGCATTTCATGGCTCAGGGTCTGTCCTCGCAGGAGTTTAGAAGGACGAGGTGGGTGGGGAGGGGGGGAATCGCATTGAAATCTACCGAATAATGAAAGATCCAGATAAAGCAGACATGGAAAAGATGTTTCCAGTAAGAGAGTCCCGGACCAGAGGGCAAAGCCTCAGAATAAAAGGACATACCTTTGGGATGGAGATGAAGGGGCATTTATTTTGCCAGAGGGTGGTGAATCTGTGGAATTCAGTGCCACAGATGACTGTTGAGGTCAAGTCATTGGGTATTTTTACATAGCAAAGATTGATAAGAGTCTTGATTAGTAAGGGTGCTAAAGGTTATGTGAAGGGGGTTGAGCGGGGAAAATAGATCAGCCATGATTGAATGATGGAGTAGACTCAATGAGCCAAATAGCCTAATTCTGCTCCTATGTCTTAAGGAATGCTTTTATGTTTCAAAATACTCTACATTTATTGAATGAACTGATCAATATAATACTCACAGGAACTTGCCAGCCATTCTCCATTTGGACTGAATTTAACAGAGGAGACGGCTTTCGTGTGTCCTGCCAATGTAAATTTCAAAGTATAGTTGGGCTTCACTGTAGAAGGCTGGAATCCAAACACAAGGGCGAGTTAATTTAAAGCAACTTACATTTATCATTACCAGGTCAAACTGTAATTGCAGGTAGTGTTTAAGTACTGCTCCAACAGATGCCCAACCTGCCCCCCCCTCCCCCCCCCCCCCCCCCCCCCCCCAACGATCTCACAGCTACCGTAAGACAACAATTATAAACATGTCAGACTGCAAAACCCACCCCAACCTATAGTTCATTCTTCATAGCTTATGTAAAAATCATGGTTCATTATCTTTGTTTGGACTTCTTTTACAGAACACATCAGCTGCAGAATCACTTTAGATTAAGGGACCTCGTTTTGAAGGTACTAGTCACCACCTACCTTGACCAACGGAGAGATAATTAATTCTATCCCACTGCTTCCTAGTGTGTAGCTAATGGTTGAAATAAACAATAGGTGCAGGAGTAGGCCATTCGGCCCTTCAAGCCAGCACCGCCATTCAATGTGATCATGGCTGATCATCCCCAATCAGTACCCCGTTCCTGCCTTCTCCACTATTTTTAAGAGCCCTATCCAACTCTCTCTTGAAAGCATCCAGAGAACCGGCCTCCACCGCCCTCTGAGGCAGAGAATTCCACAGACTCGCAACTCTCTGTGAGAAAAAGTGTTTCCTCGTCTCTGTTCTAAATGGCTTATCCCTTATTCTTAAACTGTGGCCCCTGGTTCTGGACTCCCCCAACATCAGGAACATGTTTCCTGTCTCTAGCGTGTCCAAGCCCTTAACAATCTTATATGCTTCAATGGGATGCCCTCTCATCCTTCTAAACTCCAGAGTGTACAAGCCCAGCTGCTCCATTCTCTCTGCATATGTTAGTCCCGCCATCCCGGGAATTAACCACTTAACCTACGCTGCACTCCCTCAATAGCAAGAATGTCCTCCCTCAAATTAGGGTACTTTAGGATGTCATCATTATACATCTTCCAAACAGCTTCCAGCGTATTACTTCATCCAGTCCAGTTAAGATTCTGATCACCGGTGACTACCGGGACTATGTCTGTGACAATGCCATTGGCTACCAGGAGTAGGTGCTTAATAGTGTTCAAATCATTGCTGAGCAGAACATATTGTAAATATTGATATGGGCCCCTGTTTGGTCTGCCCTCCTTCAACATCTCACTAATCCAATTTTTACATCTATTTCCTTAATTTTTTGCCTTTCTGCTCAGACCAGTAAACTCCTCCCTTTCACAGTCCTGTACCCCATTATTGATTAAGTCTCTCTTCAGCCTTCTCTGGTCCAAAGAAATCAGCATCCACCAACATAATCTTTCCTCGAAACCAAACGTTGCCATCCTCGGCAACATCTCCTTAATCGCCGAGAACGTCCTTATTGTAATGTTATTCGAACACATAATGTTATATCTGGAAAACCTCGATGTGGTCTAACAAATGTTATTCCAGCACAATCTCCCTGCTTTTATGTTGATGGTTTGATCAATGAGGTATTCCATATGCATTCTCAACCATTGTTTACCTGCCCTGGCATTTTGGGGGGAATTTGAACATCCATTCCAAGATCACTCTGCTTCTTTGCACCTATTTGACATTGGCTTACATTGCTTGCTTTCCCTGAAATAAATTGCCTTGCCTTCAATTCCTTTTCCACTATTATGCCCAGATGATCAATCCATCATTGTACTGGCAAAGATCAATAGATTTCTATTGTAACTACTGCAGACAATGTTTGTATCCTCTGGAAACATAGTAATTGTGCGATTATTAATGTAATGAACATGCAGAGAACACACAGAGCATGGAGCCCTGCTACAAACAGTCTTCCATTCACAAAAACTTAACATTGCATCCTGTCACGGAGCCAGTTTTGAATCTAACTTGCCACTTCACTTGGATCCCATGTGACTTTAATCTTCCAAGCAATTTGCCAATTCGGTTTTGGTGAATACCATGTTAAAACCTATGCACATTACATCCAATACTTCCATTATCAGCACTAAAATTCCCTGCAACTTGCTCAAAATTTCCAATTGTTAATCAGACGCAACCTTAATTCATGAAGAAAGGTCTCGACCCGAAATGTCGCCCATTCCTTCTCTCCAGAAACGCTACCAGTTACTCTAGCATTTTGTGTCTACCTTAATTCATGTCAATGGTTTCTTTTGTCTTTTTCCCCATCTCAATGATTTAAACTGTTTCTCCGAATATTGTCCAATGACTTGCTTAGCACTGATTGCACAGGCTGACTGCTCTGGAATTGTAAGGCATGTCGCTGGCTTCCCTTTTAAACATCAGTACTGCATTTCGCATCTTCCTGATATCTGACACGTGCAGCCTGAGGGGATTACTGCTTTTAACAGTCTTGGACACAATTCATCTGAGTCTCGTGTGTCTATGTTGTATAATTATTGCTTCACACTCAATCCTTTTTAACATCTTCCACCGCTCATGACATGAACTTCTTGCAAAAGCTCCTGTCAAATAGACCATTTACTTCAATCCCCCTACCTCTGTCCCATGAATCTTTTCAAGCTTACATCCACCACTCCAAATGCTCCTTTCTATTCTCAAGACTAGTTAAAACTGGAACTTACTTCCTTACAGAGGTATATGCTGCTCATTATTCACAGTAAAATGAAGCAGCTTTAACACGAGTTAAAAGTGGGATATCACCATTTTTGAGGGCGAGGGCATATCCTTACATCTGTGTAAGGATATGGTGCAGGCTCGAAGGGCCGAATGGCCTACTCCTGCACCTATTTTCTATGTTTTCTATTTTCTAAAGGCGACTGTTCCCACAAGAAGCAGGAATCCTGATTTACTGCTTATGTCCACTTCAGATGTTTATCAACCCTATTCCCTGACATTTCAAGTTCAAGTTCACGTTTATCGCCACATGCACCAGTTAGGGTGCAGTGGAATTTGACTTGCCATGCAGCCACACAATCAAAAAGAGCACAATACACAATAGAATACAACGTGAACATCCACCACAGTGGAATAAACATTCTTCACTGTGGTGGAAGGCAATAACGTTCAGTCAGTCCTCCTCCTTTCAATGAGGATGCAACTTCTTAACGCAAAGCCTCTCAGCAAATGGATTCTCAAAGCCTCCATTTTAAAACTTCCACTCTTAGGCACAACTTCAATTCAAAGGAAGTAAAATTACGACAGGCAGCAATTGTCAAAGAGCTGTTGAAACACTCACAGCGTTTATTTTTAAGAAATCACCTTACTAATAATTTAGTTTCGAAAAACTTGCGATTGTTAGGACAGTGACCACAGGTTTATATAATTTATGCCCCACACAAATTAAAGAGTTCTTCCATTTGAGAAGAAAAGTCACTTAAACAATCCCTCAGTACTCTGGCAAAAATATATGATATTTCCCCTCTGATGTCTCATAAATCCAAGTCATCAGGGTTCAGAGACCACTTGGAGTTCCACCACAGACAGAGTACATGCAAAATATGCAAGCTGCTTCACACACTTGGGGTTTAGTACAGATCAGGTTTGAGCCTAATCTGCAGAACTCCCTCAGAATTGCCACCATCAATACCTTCCCTCAGCACCAAGAGATCAGCATTTTGTCTGCAAACTCCATCGCTATGTTTAACTTGCCTTATTTTGATTGGAGGAAGAAGGCGCTGACTGTGTTTTTGTGCACTCGGTCTCACATTTCTTGTCTTCGGTCGCCATCCTTGCTGTCTGTATAAACCCGGCAGAACTTGTGATGGAGCAGCAGGTAAGTGGTGGCCAAACCCTTCAGAATACAACCGCCTGGCCAGATACACGCAGCGAGAGCAGTATCTACAAAAAGAAACGGAGCTGTCAGAAGCATAGTATAAATCCACACAAACATGACAATGAAGCAGCATAAAAAACATTTCAGAGCTAGACGTTGTATGTTCACACAGTAAATCTCTCGAGCAGTGAACTAAGAATAGCTTCCAATTAACAACATTAAAAACACCATTAACATTTGATTCTGCAAAATGCTTATGGTAGAGAAAACAACTACTAACAAAAGGCACAAATACTTTGGCTCCCTACTGGGGAATAATGAATGAGAGTCAGAGACAGATTCAGAACACAGAGTGCACAGGCATAACAATTCAGAACACAGAATGCTTGAAGAACTCAGGCAGCAGCTCTGGAAGATATGATAAGATCATAAGTGATATGAGCAGAATTGGGCCATTCGGCTCATCTACTCCACCATTCAACCATGGCTGATCTATCTCTCCTTTCTAACCCCATTATCCTGCCTTTTTCCCCCATAACCTTTGATACCTGGATAGGCAATGTTACGGGTTGGGATCCTTCTTCAGACTTCACATCTCTATGTATGTCCTCCAGATCCTTTGGAGTTACTCCAGCACTGTGTTCTACACAAGATTCCAGCATCTGCAGTTCCTTGTGTCTGCAAGACAGTTCAGGGATGGCTTGGGGTAGTGAAGCTAAGGAAGCACAAAACTGCCAGCGGTCAGCGAGCATCACATTATCACTGATGGTCACCAATGACACAAACATAGGTAGGCGGATGTTGGTAGACTGCAGTTGATGAGAGATAATTTGAGAGCATGGGCAAAAGCTTGGCAAATTTATTTAATGTGGGAAATTGTGAGGTTATGCACTTCGGTAAGAATCCAAAGACATAATTTACATAGACGGGGATTGCAGATGAGTGAGGTACAGATCTGTGTGTTGGGCACAAATTGTAAAATTTTAGCAGGCAAGTGCAGCAAATGGTTAGCAAGGCAAATTGCACATCTTGGCCTTTATTGCAAGACAGTTGGGAGTTTAGAAAGAGAGAAATATTGTTCAAGGGTACTGCCTGGGCTACTTGTGTGCACGTTTAATGCAATTTAAGAAAGGGTATACCGGCATAGTAGGCAGTCCAAAATAATTCACCAGACTATAATGAAGAGTTGTCCTACCAAGAGTGGTTCAATAAATTAGATCTATATTCTTTGAATGACAGCAGAGTAAGGGGTGATCTAATTGGTACATACAAGATCCATAGGGGGCAGGGAGGGATGGGAGAAAAGGACATTGTAGATGTTGTTAAGTTCCCATTCGTGGTAGAATCTCAAATGAAGGGATACAGTTATAAGCTTAGGAGACAGCCATTTAAAACTAAAGTGCACAGGACTTTTTTAGTGGGTAGTAAATCTAGAATTCTCTAACTTGTTAGGTTGTGGAGACGAGCTCACTGGAGGTATTTAACGAAGTAAATACATTTGAGTAAGACCAGAGAATAGAGGGCCATGGGAACTGGCACAGAAGAGGAGAGGAGGCCTGGGCCAGATCAGCCCTGACCATACTGAAATGCTGCCTGACCTGCTGAGTTACTTCACCACTTTGTGTCCTTTTGTGCATTAACCAGCATCTGCACTTTGTCCTTTCTACATATTGAAAGGCAGGACTGGTTTGAGGGGCCGAGTGGCCTACTCCTATTTCCTGATGCTGTTATTGAAGACACTCTGTTGCAGGATGATGGTAGGAGGGAATCGTGGAGTGGGATTGAGCACTGACTGTTTTAATATCACACCCAGGTGAAAGAAATGTGTGGGCATATTTCACACGCGATGTCTCTGCAATCAGCAAAATTACAGCTTTTTATTGCTGATGAACTGGAGAATATTCATTGCAAAGTACACAGGCATTTTGCTTAGCTTTTATACCAATTACACCATAGGTCAATGGTGGTGTGTAACCTGTACACGGGTAATCTCTGTTGGTCACCATTGTTCATAAATAATTGCCTCTTTGGGTTCCGGTTCACCTGCCGCCAATATGATCCTTTCATTCATTCAAGCAAGATTTCCCTCCCCTTTATGTACTGTCACTATACTATAATGTGTCAGAGCTTGACCTATGACCAGTTGAGCAATCTGAGGAGGAAGCACAATGCAATGAGAGGGTATTCTTTGGTATCAGACCTGTGTATGAAGGACACAGAAATTGCTGGAGTAACTAAGCAGATCAGTCAGCAGCCCTGGAGAACATAGCTAGGTTATGTTTTGGGTCGGTATCTTTGTTCAGGATGAAACATGTCTATACAGTTAGAAAGGATAATCAAATTAACCTGAACCTAATAAAATGAATTGAAATTCAAAGTGAAAAAAATCATTCAACATTGTTGGCTATGGATGTTGTGACACCTCTATGCAAATAAAGGACACTCGCTTCTCAATTTATCATTAGCAGGAAAGGTTCTAGTACCATTTCAGAAAAATACAAGGTATTTCAGAGAATAACAGAGAGGCTTAGATTCTCATGGTGTGGAAACAGGCTCTTCGGCCCAACATGCCCACGCCAACCAACAAGCCCCATCTACACTCGTCCCACCCACCTGAAATCCATACACATCTGGCCCCATCAACTTTTTTTGTCACATCTTCAAAAAACTCAACCAGATTCGTAAAACACTATCTCCGACATACAAAACCTTTAACTACCCTTTAAGAAAGGTAGGTAAACTAACTATACTTAATCTGCTTGTCCATCTACATGCATGCATATTTGATCCCTCAGAACATTCTTTTGTAACTTTCTGACCACAGAAGTTAGGCTCAACAGATCAGATTTATGAAGAAAATACGATTCTGATTTTTCCAAATGTTTTTAAGAATTTATAACTCAGATGGGATGACGGTAAAATAAAATGAGTGTGAGTAATAAACTGAAGAAATAATTTATCTTTTTAAGCACAAAATTGAGCCGTCTTTAGGTCAACAGGCCAACCAGTGAAAGGCTTATTAATAACATAATTGGGAAACTGGGAAGCCATGCAAAGAACTGCATGTGTTTTTGAGGATGAAGGGAGGGGGGGAGGGGTAGGGGCATAAAATAACAAAATATCCTGCAGATGCTGAAGGCTTGCAATAAAAGGAAACAGTTCTAAAACAAAAAAAATAGGAATATCTATGGACAAAGAAAATGGATGTTTGCACTTCAGATCTATGACTGCCTAGTCAAGACTTTCAATTTTACTTCAAGGTGAGAAGTTGATAATTAAATATCCAATAAAGTTAATTAGGGAGAGTTGCAAGGTGACAGTTTGGAAGGATGAATGAGATAGGAAGTGCACGCTGATAAAACTTCAACAGAAAGACATTAGGCAGAAGGGCTAATATGCACAACAATTTATTGGAAGACAGTAAATAAACCTATAATTAGATCACATGAAAGGTTTTATTAAAAAGGGAGATGTTTTAACGGAGGAGTGTTAAACCTATGTACGTATGTAAATGTTCAAGAAGGAACTGCAGATGCTGGAAGATCGAAGGTACACAAAAATGCTGGAGAAACTCAGTGGGTGCAGCAGCATCTATGGAGCGAAGGAAATAGGCAACGTTTCGGGCCGAAACCCTTCTTCAGTCTGAAGAAGGGTTTCGGCCCGAAACGTCGCCTATTTCCTTCGCTTCATAGATGCTGCTGCACCCGCTGAGTTTCTCCAGCATTTTTGTGTACCTACGTATGTAAATGTTTCTCACCCGAGATAGGATCTGGTGTTTAGTTTTGGGCCGTCCATTAAAGGAGTAAACAAAAAACAAAATCCGGAAAAAATCCGCTCAGAATCCCAGAGGTAAGGAACTTTCACTTTATCAAAAACTGAAGTGATTAGAAGTTTAAAATAAATCTCAGAGATATTTAATAATCTTATGCGATTCACCTTGATAAAGAAAAACTATGATCAGTGTTCACCGAGTCAATCCCAAGCAAATTCAGCTTCATCACAAAAATAAAGTCAAGTTTATAAAATATTTGACTTTATACACATTCTTTTTTGGACAGAATATCTGAGCAGGAAGTGGGAGCAGTCACAATAAACACTTAAAATTACTGGTAGACAAAGGTGCTGGAGAAACTCAGCGGGTGCAGCACCATCTAAGGAGCGAAGGAAATAGGCAACGTTTCGGCCCGAAACGTTGCCTATTTCCTTTGCTCCTTAGATGCTGCTGCACCCGCTGAGTTTCTCCAGCACCTTTGTCTACCTTCGATTTTCCAGCATCTGCAGTTCCTTCTTAAACACTTAAAATTACTGAATACTTTCAGGAGATATACTTAGCCAGGTTGGGATAAAGGGAAGAGCTGAACAGAATGGCCTCCTTCCACACTGCACAAGTTCTACCTTTACAGCTGTATAACTAACTGAAGCCAGGACAGGTCACGACGCCCCACTGTGCCGTGTTATCATTTCATAAGATCACACCATTTCTACACATCATACACTTATCTACCCAAACCCCATGCTTCTCAATCTTTCTTTGTCAGTCTCAGTAGTAAATTATATTTAATTACTTCGTATCCTCAGCCCCTTGGATGGAAAACTCCATGGTTTGCAAACTTACAATGAAGAAATTCTCATCTCATGAGCCAACACGTTATCCTCAGACAATGCTGCACGTGGAACCGCAGATACTGGTTCACACCGAAGATAGACACAAAATGGTGAAGTAACTCAGCAGGATAGGCAGCATCTCTGGAGAGAAGGAATGGGTGACATTTCAGGTTGAAACCCATCTCGTCTGAAGAAAGGTGCCAAGCCAAAACGTCACCCACTCCTTCTCTCCAGAGATGCTGCCTGTCCTGCTGAGTTACTCCAGCATTTTGTGACTGCCCTTAAGACAATGCTCCCGATTCCACAATCCACAGCCCGATGAAACGGCCTCGCTGCATCAACCTTGTCACACCTCACTCACAACCCTGTAAGCTTGTGGGATCTGCTCTCATTTTCAGGTTGGTAAGGATTAATTTTACTCAGTTTCTCCTCAAGGAATACACTGTCCATCCCAGCAATCAATCTAAATTGGACCATCTCCTTGTCCTCCTTCATGGATGGAGACTACAATGGAAAAGCAGCAGTTCTGTGTTGCAGTCTCAGCATGATCCTGTATAGTTGCAGCAAGTCATTCTAATTCATTCACTCCATCATGCATGGCCGTTCCCAATGCTCGTGTACAATTCCACAGTTCACAACCAATCCCATTTGTTTACTACTTTCTGGAGTATTGTGTACAGTTTTGGTCTCCTAATTTGAGGAAAGACATCCTTGTGATTGAGGCAGTGCAGCGTAGGTTCACGAGATTGATCCCTGGGATGGCGGGACTGTAATATGATGAAAGATTGAAAAGACTAGGCTTGTATTCACTGGAGTTTAGAAGGATGAGGGGATAACTTATAGAAACATACAAAATTATAAAAGGACAGGACAAGCTAGATGCAGGAAAAATGTTCCCAATGTTCCCAAAGTCCAGAACCAGGGGCCACAGTCTTAGAATGAAGGGGAGGTCAAAGACTGAGGTGAGAAAAGACGTTTTCACACAGAGAGTTGTGAATTTATGGAATTCCCTGCCACGGAGGGCAGTGGAGGCCAAATCACTGGATGGATTTAAGAGAGAGTTAAATAGAGCTTTAGGGGCTAGTGGAGTCAAGGGATATGGGGAGAAGGCAGGCACGGGTTATTGATAGGGGACGATCAGCCATGATCACAGTGAATGGCGGTGCTGGCTCGAAGGGCCGAATGGCTTCCTCCTGCACTGATTTTCTATGTTTCATCATTTAAAACATGTTCTCTTTCTATTTTTGTCACCAAGGTATATACCTTTGCATGCTCCACGTTATACTTGATCCGCCATCTCCTTGCACTTTCACAAATCTCCATCCCTTCACAGATTCACTGCAGCTCACTTAGCTGTTAATGCAAACCAATGTCTCTTTCAAAAATATATTACAAATAGCTGAGTGCCATGTACTCATGCCTGTGATAACCTACCAATTGTAGCCCGTCAACACAAAAATGGTCCTTAATTCAAATGGCTTCTATCCTTCATCCAAGATTCTTTTCATATATTGCCCAAATCCAATGATCCTTTATTTTGTGTTACAACCTTTGAATTTCATATTTAATAAAGTGCTTACAAGTGGTACTGGTGATGAAGACGGCAATGAGCAAAGTAGTGGAAATTGTTGTGGAATAAAATGGGGAGATTAAAGAAGCAAAATAACACTCTATCATTCCATCAAACAAATGGGGGATGATTCTTGCAAAGTTCAGGTCATGGTACTGCTGTTCTGAAACAAATAACAGATTTGTGGTGACTATCCAGTGGCACCACTGCCACCCCTTTGGCCCATCGACTCCCCACCGATCAGTGATCCCCGCATACTAACACTATCCGACGCACACTAGGGACAATTCACCTACACACCTATATGTCTTTGGAGTGTGGGAGGAAACTGGGGATCCTGGAGAAAACTCGCGCAGGTCATGGAGAGAACGTACAAACTCCGTACAGACAGTACCCGTAGTCAGGATCAAATCCAGGGGTCTGGTGCTGTAAGGCAGCAACTATTCAAGCGTCACCGTGCCGCCCAATTGGCATTTCTGCTGCCTCTCACTTAGTGGTAACATTTCCAAAATATCACATTACACCCTACTTTCACCCATCTGGGATAGTGACTGACACCTGGCTACAATTCCACAGGCCTTCTACTGCCTCAGCATTCATTGTGTGAAAGTAGCTGAGCTCCAGTGGGATGCTGTGGTACAGTCTGACACTACCTCTGCAAAACAAAGACTCACTACGCAGTGAATTGAACCTTCACATGCTCTTTCTAACATACCACTCCTATTTGTAAATCCAAGGGCTAATTTAATTTAGTTTAGAGATACAACATGGAACTGTCCTTTTCAGAATGGCAGGCAGTGGCGAGTGGAGTGCCGCAAGGCTCGGTGTTGGGGCCGCAACTGTTTACCATATATATTAATGATTTGGAAGAGGGAATTAGGAGCAACACTAGCAAGTTTGCAGATGACACAAAGCTGGGTGGCAGCGTGAACTGTGAAGAGGATGTTAGGAGGTTGCAGGGTGACCTGGACAGGTTGAGTGAGTGAGTGAGTGGGCAGATGCATGGCAGATGTAGTATAATATAGATAAATGTCAGGTTATCCACTTTGATGGCAAAAACAAAGGGGTTAGGTTAGGTAAGGAGGAGGTACAGCGAGACCTGGGTGTCCTTGTACACCAGTCACCGAAAATTGGCGTGCAGGTACAGCAGGCAGTGAAGACAGCTAATGTAATGTTGGCCTTCATAACAAGAGGATTTCAGTATAGGAGTAGAGAGGTTCTTCTGCAGTTGTATAGGGCTCTGGTAAGACCACATCTGGCGTATTGTGTACAGTTTTGGTCTCCTAATTTGAGGAAGGACATCCTTGTGATTGAGGCAGTGCAGCGTAGGTTCACGAGATTGATCCCTGGGATGGCGGGACTGTCATATGAGGAAAGATTGAAAAGACTAGCCTTGTATTCACTGGAGTTTAGAAGAATGAGGGGGGATCTTATAGAAACATATAAAATTATAAAAGGACTGGATAAGCTAGATGCAGGAAAAATGTTCCCAATGTTGGGCGAGTCCAGAACCAGGGGCCACAGTCTTAGAACAAAGGGGAGGTCATTTAAGACATGAGAAAAAAAACGTTTTCACCCAGAGAGTTGTGAATTTGTGGAATTCCCTGCCACAGAGGGCAGTGGAGGCCAAATCACTAGATGGATTGAAGAGAGTTAGATGGAGCTCTAGGGGCCAGTGTAGTCAAGGGATATGGGGAGAAGGCAGGCACGGGTTATTGATTGGGGACGATCAGCCATGATCGCAATGAATGGCGGTGCTGGCTCGAAGGGACGACTGGCCTCCTTCTGCACCTATTTTCTATGGTTCTATGAAACAGGCCCCACTAACCATTGATCAATCACCTGTTCACAATAGCTCTATGTTACCCACTTTCTCATCCACTGCCTACACCAGGGTCAATTTACAACAGCCAATTAATCTACAAACCCTCATCTCTCTGAGATTTGGAAGGAAATCAAGGCACTCGGAGGAAACCCACGAGTTACATGGAGAATATGCAAACTCCATATAGACAGCACCCGAGGGTGGGATCAGACCCGGGACTGTGCAATGTGAGGCGATGGCTCTACCACCTGCATTACTCTCTCCAGATCAGATATGGAATTCAGATCCACAAACTACTTAGTGACCCCAAATGTAGACCAACGACCGTGAGAAAAATGAGCCTCGATGAAATTGAAACCTGTTGGTAAATTGTAGGAAAACAAAACGGGATGAAAAAGAGGATTCAGGGGTATGGTGGGGGTGGGAGAATAATGGAGAAGAAACTCATTAGGAGAGTTATCAATCATTGCAACTGAAGATATGGAGGAGACCTGGATAATGTGGAATTTAGGGATGGAGAAATTGGGAAGCTGCCTGGGGAATGGGGTGGGATTATAGGGAATGTGGTTTGGAGAAATAGGAGGCGGTGGGATTACAAAGAGGGTGGAGGCAGGATTGTGAGGAAGGTGGGGGAATAGGGGGCGGGGGCTTCCTAGAGTGGCAGGTGGAATTAAGGTGGTGGGGCGGGATTATAAGGAAGGTGGATGAAATTATAAAGGTGGGGTGGGATTATAAAGAAGGTGGGGTGGGATTATGAAGTGGGTGGGGTGGGATTATAAAAGGGGTGGGGGGTGGGATTATGAAGGGAGTAGGGTGGGATTGTAAAGGCGGTGGTGTGGGATTATGAAGGGGGTGGGGTGAGATTATGAAGGGAGTGGGGTGGGATTGGGATTTATGGGATGAAGGCGGGGGGTGGGGTGAGATTGTGAAGGGGGTGGGATTATGAAGGGGGTGGGGTGGGATTATGAAGGGAGTAGGGTGGGATTTGGGATAGAATATTAGGTGGGGGGGGGGGGGATTAAAGGCGGTGGGGTGGGATTATGAAGGGGGGGGGGGGGTGGGAGGGGGTCTATGAGGTGGGGGGGTTGGGTGGGATTGTGGGGGGGAATCCACGACCCAGTCACTTGGGATGTTATGAAGGCTGTGGGGGGGAGTGAACTGAAAGGGGGTGGGGGGGGGGGGGGGGGGATTGAGCCCCCCGGCCCAAGGTCCGATACCTGGGTGGGATTGTGAAAGGGGTGGGGTGGGGGTTTGGATTGTGAAGGGGGATAGGAAGGGGGGTGGGCCGGCTGATTGTCGCTAGTGGGGTGGGCCCGGGATTAGCTGAAGGCCGCCGCCGGGCCGCTTTATGAAGGGCGGGAGGCCCGGTGGGATTGCGCCGCGGCATCCCGGGGGATTTAAAGCTGCCGCCGCGGGGCCTTGGGTTTATGGCCGGGCTGGTGGGGTGCAAGGATTCAGCTGAAGGGTTGAAAGGGTGGGATTATAAAAGGGGGGGGTTGAGATTATGGGGGGGAGGTGGGTGAGATTATAGATAGAATATTAGGTGGGGGGGGAAGGGGTGAAAATAGGGGGCCTTCCTGGAGGAGGGAATATAAAGTGAGGTGGGGGGGGGGGGGGAGAACAAGGGGGTCTTGTTTGGGGGGGGGGGGGTGGGGGTGATAGTTTGCTTTAAGGGGGGGGGGGGGGGGGGGGGGGAACCCACGACCCAGTCACTTGGGATCAGTCTGGAGAAGCGAATGCATTGTGTGGTAAATCACGGGGGAATGAACTGCCCCGAGGGTGGGGGGGGGGTTTAGATATAGAGCCCCTCTGTCGGGGGGGGGGGGGGTGCATGAATAATGAACAGCCACGCTCGGTCCGTCCACTCCTACCTGGCAGCTGCTGTTGCTGCTGCATGAATGCTGAACCGGCGCCTCTCGCTGCAGCTGGGGGTTGATGGAGGGAGGGAGGGAAGGAGGGATGGAGGAGGAAGGGGGCAGTGGGCCGGCTGGTGTCGCTAGTGCCGCTCCTGGTGCAGCCCGGGCCCGGAGCTCCAGCCGCCGCCGAACCGCCGCCGCCGCTCCTGTAAACATAGAAGGTGGCGGGAGGCCCGAGTGCGCATGCGCCGCGCCAACCCCCCGCTCCCGGGCCCCGGCCAACGAGCTGCCGCCGCGCAAGAGCACACCCCAGCCTTGGTCCTCCCGCGCCGGCGCCCCCTGCCGCCGGAGGACTGCAAGCTCATTCAGCTGAGTTGAGTTGAAATTGGTGGGATTGTAAAAGGGGTGGGGTGGGATTATGGGGAGGTGGGTGAGATTATAGATAGAATATTAGGTGGGGGGGAGGGGTGAAATAGGGGGCCTTCCTTGAGGAGGGATTATAAAGTTGAGGGGTGGTGGGGGGGGGGGGGTTAGAGATTGGGGGGTTGATAGTTTGTTGGGGGGGGGGTGGGAGGGGGGAACCCACTCTTTAAGAAGGAACTGCAGATGCTGGAAAAAAATTCACATTCAGATTCAATCTTTATTGTCATTGTGCAGTGTACAGTACAGATACAACGAAATGCAGTTAGCATCTCACCCAGAAGAGCGAACATAGAATAATGAACAGCAGAATACATATATGTAAACATAGAATAATGAACAGCAGAATATATATATGTAAACATAGAATAATGAACAGCAGAATATATATATGTAAACATAGAATAATGAACAGCAGAATATATATATGTAAACATAGAATAATGAACAGCAGAATATATATATGTAAACATAGAATAATGAACAGCAGAATATATATATGTAAACATAGAATAATGAACAGCAGAATATATATATGTAAACATAGAATAATGAACAGCAGAATATATATATGTAAACATAGAATAATGAACAACAGCATATTTATATACGTATCAGGACAAAACGTTGCTTAATGAACTTCGCAGAATAGATGCTATATGTAGTTACACATAGAAGCTTTTTGTCTCTACCAGAATATATATCTACCTAAACATAGAATAATTAAAAGGAAGCAGATCAAAAATATATTTATGTAAGAAGGAACAGCAGCAGAATAATCAAAAACGAAGGCAGACAAATATGCTATGAAACTCATAGAATAATGAAGCAGCAGAATACATATGTGTAAACATAGTCATGAATGAACAGCAGGATATATAATATTTCCTTCTGCTCCATGGATGCTGCTGCACCCATGAGAAACATAAAAAATAGGTGCACCCGAAAGTAGGCCATTCATTTGCCCTTCGAGCCAGCAGCGCCATTCGATATGATGATCTGGCTGATCATCCAACAGTTTCCCATACAATAGATCCTTCTCTCCATTAAAATTTAAAACATGTGAAAAAATGAAATCCCTTTCAAAACAATGGCAGACTTTTGGTTGTTGGGTAGAGCCCTCATGGGGGAAAAGCTGTTTCAAGGCCAGATAGTGGGTCCAATGGTACTTACTTGATGAGAGACACTATCAATAACTTTACTGGTACTTTATTGATAGGTCTGAAGAAGGGTCTCGAGCCGAAACGTCACCTATTCCTTGTCTCGAGAGATGCTGCCTGTCCCGCTGAGTTTCTCCAGCTTTTTGTGTCTATCTTCGTAATTTATTGATAATTTATTGGTACTTTACCGAAGATAGACGCAAAATACTGGTCTGCTACCAGTCAAAAACTGAACTGCAGATCCTGGTTTATACCTGAGATAGGTAGCACGGTGGCACAGCATTAGAGTTGTTGCTTTACTGCGCAAGAGACCCGGGTTTGACCCTGACTATGGGTGCTTGTTACTACGGAGTTTGTGCATTCTCCCTGTAACCAGTGTGAGTTTTCTCCGGGTGCTACGGTTTTCTCCCATACTCCAAAGATGTACAGGTTTGCAGGTGAATTGACCTGTAAAATTGTAAATTGTCCCTGGTGCCTGTAGGTTAGTGCTAGTCACTGGTTGGCATGGACTCGGTGGGCCGAAGGGCCTGTTTCCAGGCTGTAACTTTACAAATTAGACACAGTGCTGGAGTAACTCAGCGGGTCAGGCGGCATCTCTGGAGAAAACAATGGGTGATGTTTTGGGTCGGAATCCTTCGTCAGACAGAATTATATTTTGGAGATTTGATCTATTAATCCAGACAGCGCAGTTATGAGCGTAGGGTTCTGAAGAACGGTTCCGACCCAAAATGTCACTCATCAGTTTTCTCCAGAGATGCTGCCTGGCCCGCGGAGTTACTCCAGCATTTTCTGTCTACAGTAAAAATCTGTTTTGTATACAATGTAGTAAAATGTTAAGCATATCATACTAATTACAATAATGCAAAATTTAGAAAGGAGATGAGGAATTTCTTTAGTCAGAGGGTGATGAACACGTGGAATTTATTGCCACAGACGGCTGTGAAGTCCAAGTCATTGGGTAGTTTTAAGGTTGAGATTAACAGATTCTTGATTAGTCAGTGCGTCAATGGTTATGTGGGGAAGGCAGAAGAATGGCGTTGAGAGGGAAAGATAGATCAGCCATGATTGAATGGTTGAGCAGACTCGAGGGGACAAGCGGCCTCATTCTGCTCCTCTGACTTATGAAGTGTAAGAATAGTACATGCAACAAATTGTACAGTGTAATGAATGTAATGTAAGTATAGTAACATGACGGCTCTGTTTGTACTGAGGTAGTATGCAAAGAGTCGTCACGTTCCGGTGCCATCTTGTGCCCTTTGTTTGAAGGTTTTTAAAAATGTAAAATCTTATCTTGGCCTTGAGGCCCGTTGTCCTGGTGAATGTACTGGGTCGGTGTTGCAGTGGTCAGCCTGGCAATGCTGTCAATGTTCTCTACTGCTGCTCTGCCATGGTGAGGGAAGATTAAAGAAAGAACTTGAAAAAAACATTAGACAGCATATTTCTTAAGGGGATTAAATAAGCTCTTGGAATGGAAAAATGTACAGGTCTGTGTTGCATCCACATGACAATGCACATTTCCAATAATGAGCAATAAAAAAATTAATGGACTGAATGGATTTCTTTCATGCTCAGTCTGCCCAGTTCATTGTTCTATTATTAATGTTTTATGTGTCATTCATAACTGTCACTGTATGTCGTTGTCACTTGCGAGCGGAGCACCAAGGCAAATTCCTTGTATGTGAATACTTGGCCAATAAACTTATTCATTCATTCATTCATTGACCTGTTGCTCATATTTACAAATGATGATCCACCTGCAACAGCACAATCGGGGGAACTGCAGAGGTCTCTGTAGATTTGGTGGGGTCCAAATACACAGCCAAGATGTGGAGATGAAGGCAGGAAAATGGGGTGAGGAGGGAGAGATAGATCAGCCTTGATTGAATGGTGGAGTAGATTTGATGGGCCGAGTGGCCTAATTCTGCTCCTATTACTTACGGAGGTATAATTGTAAGGGGCAAAAGAAGGGGGGAAAAGTTAGCCCTGGACAATGGGAAAGGAGGATGTAAAATAACAGGTATTACATCTCCTGCGGTCTCACAGGAAGGTGAGATGGACAGGGTAGCTAGTGTTACTGGTATTGAATGAGTGAATCAAAACATTCCAGAGGGAACAGTCCCACCTCAGAAGGATATATCATGATGGTTACATTTAACATAATGCTGCTAGAGCTTCCCTTGTACCAGACTATCTGAATTGCTAGGCTTTCTAGGCATTCCTTAATATTTCCGAATACAACTAAAGGACTATGATGTGTATTTCAAAGTTCCGGCAGTTTTCTGTTTACTTTACTTTAGAGATACAGCGTGGAAAATGGCACTTTGACTCACAGAGTCCGCGCTGATCAACGATCACCCGTACACTAACACTATCCTACACACTGGGGACAATTTACAGGAGCCAATTAACCTACTAACCTGCACTTCATTGGAATGTGGGAGGAAACCGGAGCACTCGGAGAAAACCCACGCAGTCACAGGGAGAACTCCGCAAAGACAGCCTATGAGGTCAGGATCAAACCCAGGTCTCTGGCGTTGTAAGGCAGCAACTCTACTGCTGCGCCACTGTGCCGCCCTGTTCTGTACTCCCTTTATTTAAACCCCCTTTAGACATAAAAATCAAAAGTTGCAAGCTCAGTTAATATATTTAATACAGCATCCTAGAAAGATACAAAGTGCTGGAGTCTGCATTTTTTTTTTACCAGCATCTGCAGTTCCTTGCTTCTACATACAGTCATAGGCACATGTAGAATAGATTAAGATTTTAGTCAGCCAAGATCTTATTGAATGTCCAAACAGGTTTGACAGACTGAATCATTTACCCGGGTTCTCATGTTCCTTAACTATATATTTTGTTCAAGTTTTCTGCTTTGTTACCTTAAGTTTATAGAAAACCATCGGGGATGTGGAGAAGTTGCTTTCCTGTCGGGGATCAAATTCCAGAAGGAAATTCCACTGTCAAACTAAAAAAATTCTTGTTGCTCTGAAATACCCCTCGCATCCTCTTGCGACTCCCACTGTTTGGGAGAAATCTGGGCTGAAGCTCACAGATGTGTAGGGGGGAACTGCAGATGCTGGTTTACACCGAGGATAGACACAAAATGCTGGAGCAACTCAGTGGAACAGGCAGCATCTCTGGGGAGAAGGAATGGGTGACGTTTCGGGTCGAGACCCTTCTTCTGACTGACTGCCATATGTCAGACTGGCTCACATATGTTGATGGACGCTTTCAAGGGGCAAGGACACATAATGCTCATTGTACAATTAAGAGTCTGATAGCTGATTGTACAACACCAATAATGATTGTGTTTACAGTTCTTATTGCTGCTGCAATTAAGAATCTATTTGTTCCGTCGTTGGTACATATAACAATTAAACACTCTTGACTCACGGCAAGAGGTCGAAAGATTGATAAAGTGCCCCACTATGTCTTCAACTGCATTTTGTTGTTTTTCTGATTGGTTAAATAAACTTTAAAGTATTATTCGCATCCAGACCAATAAAGAGACATTAGCCTAGAAATTAGAACCATTCTCACGAAGTTTAAGGAAATGTTAAAACGTCTTGGCTTAAATTTAAAACTACAAAAGTGAGACTGATGTATGTGTTTTGCAGGAGTATTTAGGATTACAGAACAAAGGTGGATAAATGGAGTACAGATACACCTATAGCCCATTTGAATGGTTTGAGAATCGAACAAGCTCCTCAATTAACTGTTTTAGTCCAACTGCTATTGTCTTAGTATTGGTATTGTATAAGTCATACTATACATGTATACAATCAAGCCATACACAAGTACAACACATAATACAGCAAAAAATATCAGAGTGCAGAGTATATTATTACAGCAATATAGCTATAAAGTGCAGATAAAAAAATGCTTTCAAGCTTTTGAACTGTTTGCCTGATGGGAGACGGGGGGGGGGGGGGAGAGAATGACCAGTGGTGGAAAGTGAGGGTATGGTTCTTTATATTGTTGGTTGCTTTCAAGGCAGTGTAAGGTGTAGACAAAGTCCATGGTAGGATGCTGGTTTGTACGATGGAATGGACAACATCCACAACTCTCAGCAGATCCTTGCAGTCTTGGGCAGAGCTGTTGCCAAACCAAGTTGTGATGCTTTCTCTGCTGCACTTGCAGAAGTTGGTGAGAGTTGTTGGACACTCGCTGAACGTCCTTAGTTTTCTGAGGAAGTAGAGGTGCTGGTGTGCATTATTTGCCATGGGTTCAATGTGGGTGGTCCAGGACAAATCGGTGGTGATATTTATACTTATATAAGCTTGAATCACTTTATCATTTCCACTTTGGCACCTCCTTTCCTGAGGTCAATAACTAGGTCCTTTGTCTTGCTGCTATTGTGGGGAAGTTTGTTGCCCTGACACCATGCTACAGAGCTCTATCTCCTTCCTCTATTCGCTCTCATCATTGTTTGGGATCCGGCCACTACGGGTATCATTTGCAAACCTGTAAATGGAGTTGGAGCAGACTTTGGCTGCTCACCCGTGAATGTACAAGGTTGTTATTTAATTGATGTCTCCCCTTGTGTAGTGATCCCTTAAATCAAATACCTGTACAGCATAAGTAGACTCTTTCAGATTGATACTTAACAAGTCATGTAACGAGGACTGATCTAGACAACAGCTATTTTATTGAAGACAGTCAACAGTACCAGTACCTCCTGTATATCGGCAAGACAAAACGCAGGCTTGGCGATCGTGCCGTTGAACACCTCCATTCAGTCCGCCTTAACCTACCTGATTTTTCACACAGAGAGTGGTGAATCTGTGGAATTCTCTGCCACAGAAGGTAGTTGAGGCCACAGTTCATTGTCTATATTTAAGAGGGAGTTAGATGTGGCCCTTGTGGCTAAAGGGATCAGGGGGTATGGAGAGAAAGCAGGTATGGGATACTGAGTTGGATGATCAGCCATGATCATATTGAATGGCGGTTCAATCCTGAATGTGGGTGCTGTCTGCAGGCTCGAAGGGCCGAATGGCCTACTCCTGCACCTATTTTCTATGTTTCTACCCCTGACATCAATCGGAAGAAGGGTCTCGACCCGAAAAGTCACCTATTCCTTCGCTCCATAGATGCTGCCTCATCCGCTGAGTTTCTCCAGCATTTTTGTCTACCTTCGATTTTTCCAGCATCTGCAGTTCTTTCTAAAGGGCCTGGCCCACTTTCACAACTGAATTCAAAACCTTTGCTGTGTTTAAAGGACAAAAAAAAAAATCAAGATTGTGGTAATCTACGAACTCCCACGACCCTCCACGACTATATTCACAAACTCCTACGAGTCTGTCTACGAATTCCCACGACTATTTAGATGCCCTCCTTGCGTGTAAAAAGTTGCAATTTCTTTCATCCCGACCATTTATTTACTCGTGGACATTATTTATCGGGCTGGAGAAAACGTCCCGACTAAACTATGCCTACGGCTAGCATAACGAGCCGCTACGATATATCTACGAACTACAGCAACCTCCTACGGACTCGTTACGAACATTCTGCGAGTTTGAATCCAGGGGAAAACTCGGGAGAATTTGTGAATTACCTTGTGAAAGTGGGACAGGCTTTAAACATCCAACTTTAAATATCTTCTGTCCTATGAGCACACCAAGAGCCAAAACGTATTACAACAGGCATCCTGGGCACTTACGGGAATAACTATCACCATAGTCCTATTTATACTTGAACTGAAAGGGAGAGGGTCCTAAGCCTAAGAACAGAAAATGTTGCAAACATTCAATAAATCAGGTGGCATCTGTGAAAAAAGACACTGGTAATGTTTTAGGTCCGGGACTTTCATCAGTACTGTACTAGGAAAGAGAGAAAAACAAGTTGGGGGATGGGATGCGTAGAACAAAGGTATCCCTGATAGGGTGTGTATCTCCCGCCCCCCCCCACCCCCGCCCACTTTATCCCCTTTGTTTCAATGATTAACCATGCATTCTTTTGAGTCCGACAAGATTGCTCATCCAAATCAATTTCCTCACAGTTTTCTCAAGCCAGCGATCAAACTGGAGAACTTTTGCTGTATTATCTCAAGACCGAGTAAGTACTTCCAAACATGCAGATGGAAACTGATTATGATATGCAGTCCTGCAATATATTCTTATTGTTGTACTGCAATTGCAACAAGGTTCAACAAACTGAAACAGCTGCTTTATCTTCATGTTAATTTTGTATTTCATGTACAAGATCAGACAAATTCCACCGAACACCAACTTTGAAGATTTTCACTATTTAAAAATATGCTCTTTTACTTTTCTTCCTTTTCTCCTGAGAATTTGATTGTTGGTGAATCATTAACGTTCATAATTAGTGTTTGAACATCTTGAAAAATTATACCTAATTGGGAGAGTGAATAGATATGCAAAGGGTCGATTATGCCTTTATTAGAAACATAGAAAATAGGTGCAGGAGTAGGCCATTCGGCCCTTCTAGCCTGCACCGCCATTCAATATGATCATGGCTGATCATCCAACTCAGTATCCCGTACCTGCTTTCTCTCCATACCCCTGATCCCTTTAGCCACAAGGGCCACATCTAACTCCCTCTTAAATATAGACAATGAACTGGCCTCAACTACCTTCTGTGGCAGAGAGTTCCAGAGATTCACCACTCTCTGTGTGAAAAAGTTTTTTCCCATCTCGGTCCTAAAGGATTTCCCCTCTATCCTTAAGATGTGACCCCTTGTCCTGGACTTCCCCAACATCAAGAGAAATGTCTAACTGGACATTTATGAATTTTGATGGCAATTTTGTCATAATATACAGCTGACTACAATTAAATCTGAAGTTGGAGTGAAAGTGTTGACCTGAAATTGGATGGGTGACAGAATATAAAGACCAATAGTGAAAAATAGTTATTCTGATGGCATGTGATACCCACACGATAGATGCTGCCTCCCCCGCTGAGTTTCTCTAGCATTTTTATCTACCCACAAAGATCAATATCAGGTTACAACGATTCATCCTATTTAAAAATGATATAGGTTATTGCCAAACAATGGCAAGTTACATGTCCCAGAGGTAAATGACACAAATGAAGGTGGACCTGCACACAGTGTGGATGGAAACACAAAATCATTAAAGGACATTAAGTAAATAAGTAAAATCATGATTAATCGATTTAAATAATAGGTTTATTGTATTGTTTACAGTGTAAGATGTTTATATATTGTGTTGTGCGGCTGCAAGTGAGAATTTCATTGTTCTATCTGGGATATATAACAATAAAAAACTCCTGACTCTTAAATCCAAAGGCAAGATCAAATTTGGTACTTATTGGTACATTATTATTCACTTAACGCCAACTACTGCGAACTACACTCCACTACTATCCTCACTCTTTCTTCTTTCTCTCTTTTCCTTTCTCTTTTTCTATTATAGCTTAAAGTTAAAAAAAAAAGAAGTTGTACAAGAAATGTAATATGTTGCATATTATGATTAAGATGTATGTACATTGTTTCTAATTTAAAAAAAAAGAGAAATAAGATCTAATTTGGACGTAAAAGAAAGATAGATCAAAGTTCTTTCTAAAGAGTGAAAGTCAATGAGTACGAAGAACGTTATTCCCTTATCATGTATCAATACGCTGTAATCATGTATTGTCTTTCTGCTGACTGGTTAGCATGCAACAAAACATTTTCACTTTTCCTCAGTACTGGTGACAATAAACTAAACTGATTGAGATCACAAACGGAGGGTAAATTAACATGCCATAAGAGGACATTGAAAATAAGCAAAAAGGATAGAATGCTGTCTAACCGTCCAGTGGACTTGGAGATCATCAAACCCACAGGGCAATGAGTCGCGTGCAGTATCTTTCGGACATTTGAGACCCACTTTACATGCAAAATTATTCTCTTTTTTGTGTGCTGATATTTCAATGCGTGACACTTATAGAAAAATGTCACAAGACATTTGCTACATTATGTTAATCACTACAAGATGTTGAACCTTGAGGGTCTCCAGTCTGGCCATACTTCTTTGGAAATCTGGTTGGTGTTTTGGCAAAAGCAGTGTGTAGAAGCTTGGTCAGATGTTGTTTTTTTATGAATGCAATGAATCTGAGCAATACACTGTGCCAAAAGTTGAAATATTGATCTTGATTACCGATTGTTCCTGATATTTCATTCCATAATTTGATTGTTGACTCTCTATTTATTATCTTCTGGTTTTTCCAATAACTTAAAAAAAATCATTCCAATAAAAGGAGGTAGCGTGGTAGAGCGGTAGAGTTGCTGTGCCAGAGACACCGGTCCAATCCTGACTACGCATGTTTTTCTGTAAGGAGTTTGCATGTTCTCCCCATGACCTGCGTGGTTTTTCTCTGAGATCTTCGGTTTCCTCCCACACTCCAAAGACGTTCAGGTTTGTAGGTTAATTGACTTGGTGTAAATGTAAATTGTCCCAAGTGTGCGTGGGATGGTGTTAATGTCGGTGCTGACTCAGTGGGCCGAAGAAGGGCCTGTTTCTGTGCTGTATCTCTGAACTAAACGCCAAGTTTACAGTTGCAGTAACCATGATTTGGGAAATTGCACAGGTTTTGTTGATCACAACTGTCCAGAGGTTTATCTGTTGCGTTTAGTGTGTCTCCAAAGCTGCAGCAAGAAATTCATTGTTCACAGTGAATATGACAATTAAACACTCTTGATATGAGATGTGAATTATTGATACAGCCTCTCAAAATAAACTTCCGAACAACTAGTAATGATAAAACTCTTGCTCATTCTTGGTTGTTTCACAAGTTTGTAATGTTCAAGTTTCTAAATCATCAGAACAATTTAACCCCAAATTCAGTTTAAGATTAAGTTTAACCTCCAGTTTAAATTCCATTTGGAATATTTTGGAGGACCAAGAAACCAAGAACCAAGTTTAGTTTATTATTGTCACATGTACCGAGGTACAATGAAAACCTTGTTTGCATGCTATCCAATCAGAGAGTATACATAAATATAAACAATGAACAACAGATTTGTTCTTAAGATTGTTCTTAAGATTTCTGAAGAAGGGTTTCGGCCCGAAACGTTGCCTATTTCCTTCGCCTCATAGATGCTGCTGCACCCGCTGAGTTTCTCCAGCTTTTTTGTGTACAACAAATTTGTTCTGACAGTTATGGTAATAAATGCATTTTTTGGAGAATTATAAAATAAAATTGGAAAGAATATTTAAAATGTGGATCTTAATACCTAGTGCATGTTTGTGCAGTGGTGTCTCGGCATTCCTAGACTCCTAATTTCTACTCAAAATCTACAAGCGAAAAATAAAAAAAACACATTATATAGCTTCTTTGACATAAAGTGCTGCTAGGCTTATGGAACTAAGAACAAAGCAATAATGACAACATAATCTGGATTTAGTGATGGGGAATAAATGTTGATTAATACTCCTGGGAGTAGTTTCCAGATCTACTTCTAATCACAGTGGGGTCTTTTCCATCGTTTAAAGGGACACCTGCGTCCAGCTTTGAAGGGTCTCGACCCAAAACGTTACCCATTCCTTCTCTCCAGAGATGCTGCCTGTCTCGCTGAGTTACTCCAGCATTTTGTGTCTTATCTCCAGCTTTGAACATCGCACTCAAATAACTCAATTTCCAATAGTATAGCGATACAAAGATTATAGGTTAAAGTCTATTTTGGGGTGGAGGGGGGCTCAAATTTACAACCGGCTCGATCTGGCTGAAGGCTTGCACAATTAAATCATTTTGGGGGAGTGTTATTGGTTCCATATGTCTGGAAATGCTAATACAGCAAGAGTTCCACCTGAAAGGACAAGTTAACAAGAACGAAAGGAAGCAGTAATTAAATGTAACTTGAAAACAATGTTTCAAAGCACAAGAGGCAGGCGATCGGCCTCTCCGTGCTGCAAGCCAGTAGCTTATTTTGCCTTTGCCCGATGTAAGGGAGAGGTGGAAAAGCGCCATTATGTAATGGAGCCGCGACTTGGCGCCTAGAAGCAGCTCACTGACAGTGCAGCTCACTCTCCCGCCCACAGAGGCGAACAACTCCCCTCTGCCGAGGTGAGACAGAAGGGAGGGAGGGGGGGGGTCTCCAAAAAATCCCCAGCCAGAGTCCTCCACTCCGGGATCATTAAAAAACAAACTAACCCAACTGGGATCAATTTTCTTGCCGCTACTTAGTTTCGCTTTAAAAAAATACACACCTCAAACAGCGGGGAGAGTACGCCTGTATGTGGGGAGGGAGGAGGAGGGGGGTTGCCTGTTGCATGCTGGGAGTTGTAGTCCTCGCACGTTGAACCCCAGGCGCTTCCGGACGGGCGGGCGCTGGCGGAGGGGACTACAACTCCCGTCGGCGCCCGCGCGCCCGGCGCAGGCGCAGTGTCTCGGCGGGCTCCTGTCTGTGGCCGCGGAGGATGCACGGAGATTAGACGCGGGCGAAGCAAGCGGCCGCTGCCTACGGCGCTGCGGAGCCGCGGGGGCCAGGTACACACTCTCACATTACTCTTGTGTCCGTCGGGATGAGGTCGCCCAAGCCTGGGGGGGATGGGAATGGGAATGGGAGAGGGAGAGAGAGGTGTGTGGAGTTGGGGCACAAGGAATAGCTGGGGCCAAGTCCCGGTCGATACATTGTATCCAAGGGGCCGCCGTGTAACAAAGCGATTGCTACATTGTTTCGGCTCCACTCAGATCGCCAGGAACAGGGTGAATGTATCAATCTCCGCCCCGTTACAGTGTCTCCGGCTCCCGTGTGTCGAGCTCGGTCAACCCTCCCGAGCGGTCGCCAGTCTTAGCGACTAACCCGCGGGAGGTGGCCGTCCAGCCCGCCATCTTTTGTGGCCGCTCGGGAAAAGTGGGGAGGGAGGGAGGGGGGAGAGAGAGGGAGAGAGAGAGTTGGTGGTGGCGGTGTTGGGAAGAAGGGAACAGGACACAGACGCAACTCGCGTCCCGTCCTCGCTGCCGGGGAGGGAGGGAGGGAGCGGGTTTCTATACTACCGCCTGCTTCCTGGAGAATTGTAATCCGACTGGCCGTGGCGAGCGGGAAGTGGGTGGTCGTGCGATACATAAATGAATGATGGATACGGCTTGTTTGTCTCCGGGATTGGTTGCAAACAAACACACCTCGGTGTTTTGGGAGGAGCAGAGATTGCTTTCGGCTCACGGTGAGCCCCCAGTATTAAAAAAAAAACCCCAGCGTGAAACAAGTATTTCCCTTGTTCCGATTGTTGTGGTCCCAGACCCACCGGATTGGTGAATAAGGCTAACGGAAGTTCCAGCGATTTTAAATGTTAGTAGCCTTTTAAAGAACAACATACCAGTGATCAATCCCTTTCCGTTTGTTGGGGGCGGGGCACCTGCTCGCTTACGAAATAGTCCAAAGATAGACACTAAAAGCTGGAGTAACTCAGCGAGACAGACAGCATCTCTGGAGAAATAGTCCACAAGTGTGAATCGAAGACCCATCAGAGTCGTTAGTCTTGATCCGGATCAATACCAATAGCAAAGTGAATTGAAGCAGGAACTCCTCATTGCCACGCATCTGGGCAGAAACAGACTGGTTTCAATCTGCAACTGTGTACAGCACCCCCCTTCCCATCAGAACTGCCCCCTCCATCGACTGCTTTAAGTCTAGACTAAAAACTTATCTGTACTACCAAGCCTTTCCAGACGTCCTCTGAGCGAGGGCTATATGTATGTAGTTTGTTTGTTTATACTAATCTTATAACACATGTAAAGCACTTTGGTCAACGAGAGTTGTTTTGAATATGTTCTATAAATAAATGTGACGACTTGACTCTTATTAGTAAATACATCATTCTGTATCATTTATATTAAAAAAAAGCTATGTTCACTCTGCTCACCGCTCTCAAAATTGATGCCCTCTTTAGCGGCTTGATTAATCTGGGCACAATTCCACGATGTTTATCTAAAAAGTTCAAGAAACTAGCTTAATTTTTTATAACGTAGGCAGATTGTAAGAACAGGTCCTTCCAATCGCTCTCTACAGTTTGTATGCATCTTTCTTGTCAAAGTAGTAAAGCAGCACATATTTATTTCAAGCCTTTTTAGAGTTGGATGGTTGCTTGAGCAGATTCATGTTAATTTTGCAACTATTTGTTTGTGTGATCATTGAATACAAGTAGAGATTGCAGTCCCTGTGGAGAGGGTTGTTCCTGGTTACCAATAGGTTATCGATAACAACACCTTTAATTCACATCGGATGCAGTCCTGATGCTGTGTCTAATCGGAAAAACTCAATATACAAACAAACTTGTCAACTCCAGCGGGAGATGCAAACTATATTCATTATTTCAGATTCTGTTTTATGCCTCCCTAACCCAGACCTAAAAAGGGATCCATAAAACACTACAGCGCAGTAGAGGCCCTTAGGCCCACAATGTGTGGGCCAAACATAATGGCAAGATAAACTCTCAACCGGCATTTGATCCATATCCCTCCATTCCCTGCATATCCATGTGGCCATCCAAAAGCCTTTAAATATCACTATCCTATTTTCCTCCACATCCATCCCTGACAGAACATTCCAGGCACCCACCACTCCACAATAAAAAACTTTTGTCGTGCGCATCTCCTTTAAACGTCGCCCCTTTTATTGCTTGAGAACTGGATAAAGCCATTAATCCTTTGATACGGGTATCAGGTTATTATGGGGGGGAAGACAGGAGAAATGGGTTATGAGGGAGATAGATCAGCCATGATTGAATGGCGGCGTAGACTTGATGGGCCAAATGGCCTAATTCTACTCCTATCACTTATGACCTTATGATCCTGTTCTCCCAGTTAACCTTGGTTCACCTGCCGCACAATCTATGCTTTCCCCCCCCCCCCCCCCCCCCCCCCCCCCCCCCCCCCCCCCCCCCCCCCCCCCCCCGATCATTTTAATTGATATCCAAAAAAAGTCCATTCAACAATATTCAATATTCAACAATTTATTTTGGAAAGGAGATGAAAAATTTTGCACTTTTCCACTCTTGCCCCCTGATACTGGCTCAAAATAGCATGCTATAATCATAAATAAGAGATATTAGAAAAACTCTGAGGCAGGCAGCTTCTGCGGCAGGAGAAACAGAAATAATATTTCAGGTTAAAGACCCTCTTCAGCAGCGAGTTGTAATTATAAGATTGTGTGTCCACCAGATAGATTCTCCCTCCATCAACAGCACTTTTAAAAATATAGTTGTGTTGTTTTGTAAACATTTTTTTTGAAACATTGTTTTAAGTCAAAAAAGCTTGAGCAGTATATTTTAACTACCTACATCTAATCATTTAGTTAATGAGCAGAAGATGTGTTGTTCGGTTCTGCTTTATGGAGCAAAGCAGAACGGGGAGCTGTGGGACTTGTCTTGCATCCCAAGAGTACGTTGCTGACACCTTGCTTACTGACTTAGTTTGAACGTTTGCAATGAAAAAATCAGAACTGTGATGTGTTCATGTGAGACCGTGAGTTTTAAAAGCTATTGTTTGGGGATCACATTCTAAGATTCCGAGTTCAATGGAACTCAGATAATTCGCATCGTTAGCCTGGAATGTGAGTCGGGGGTCTAGAGTTGCCAGCAGGGTGTGTGTCCAAAGCCCAGAGGCCGGATGGTGGGTCGTGTGTTGGACCCTGGTACACAAGGGAGTCAAGAAATGTGGATACCCTTATGGGTATCAGGCTTCTATATATTTATTGTGTCCTTTAATCTCACCAGGTTTGCAAAAACAATTATTATATCATTGTGTGGGAAGGAACTGCAGATGCTGGTTTAAACTGAAGATAGACACACAAATAGGCAATAGGTGCAGGAGTAGGCCATTCGGCCTTTTCGAGCCAGCACCGCCATTCAATGTGATTGTGGCTGATCATCCCCAATCAGTACCCCGTTCCTGCCTTCTCCCCATATCCCCTGACTCTACTATTTTTAAGAGCCCTATCTAGCTCTCTCTTGAAAGCATCCAGAGAACCTGCCTCCACCGCCCTCTGAGGCAGAGAATTTCACAGACTCACCACTCTCTGTGAGAAAAAGTGTTTCCTTGTCTCCGTTCTAAATGGCAAAAGCTGGCGTAACTCAGCGGGACAGGCAGCATCTCTGGAGAAAAGGAATGGTTGACGTTTCGGGTTGAGATCATATCATTGTGTAACATGTAAGAGAAGAGAAATCAAGCTCTGTTTTGGGTGTTAGAAACTAGAAGCTGGAGTAACTCAGTGGGTCAGACAGCTTCTCTGGAGGGTATCAATGTGAGAAGATGTTGTGGAACTCGTCGGAGAGAGGAGAACTTCTTCAAAGTTGGCATACCTTGAGGAGATTTAGCAGTGGAGCAGACATAATGTGTCGTAAGAAACTGCAGATGAAGGTTTAAACCGAGATGCTGTCTGACCCACCGTGTCACTCCAGCTTTTTGTGTCTGTTTTGTTGTTAATAGGAATAATGTTCACCTGCCTGGAACATCTGCCAGTCTGGCATTAGCAGTCCCAAGGGTGCTGAATTATCAGCGTTTCACTGTATTTGATTTGAGGTTTGGTTGGGATTTTTTGATGTTTTTTTGATAAGATATCAGAGAGGAATTTGGTTTGTCTGAAGTTTTGTGGTTTTCTTGAGTGTGTGTGTGTGTCGTTTGCAGAGTCATGGGTAGCTTTATTGGGGTTTGCATTAGTTTGGAATTTGGTAATGAACAGGTTGCATCGTTTTTGGGTATTTGATTCCGGATGGTATTGTGGCCAACATGGAGCTTCAAATAATTGTAATGCATTTAGTGGGGTATTGGATGGATGGTGCTGCATTTGTGCTGTATTTGCTGGCTGGGTTGTGGTTGTTTCTCAGGTGTTTGGTTTGTGGATATTTGATTTATCGGGGTATTTCTGGGGTATTTGCATTGTAGCAGGGGATTGAGGGTAATTTGACGTGTGGATAGTTCTGACACTGCTTTTAGAGTCATGGAGTGATACAGCGTGGAAAACTTGCCCAACTTGCTCTCACGGCCAACATGTCCCACCTACACTAGTCCCACCTGCCCGCGTTTGGTCCAAATCCCTCCAAACCGGTCCTATCCATGTACCTGTCTGTTTCTTAAGCGTTGGGACAGTCCCAGCCTCAGCTGACTCCTGGCAACATGTTGTACACACACACACACACACACACACACACACACACACACACACACACACACACACACACACACACACACACACACACACACACACACACACACACACACACACACACACACACTGTGTGGACCTTTTGGAGCATTTTAATTGATATGATGAAAGTCATTAGTGATGAACGACTTGGATTGTTACATGACTTTTATGATAATCCTTTCCTGGTAATTCATAAGATAATTATTTTCTGGTTATGATAGTACTACCTTCAGGCTAAAGTTAGCATCGTGATGTTATCGCATCATGTATGGTCGTGGAGCACGGCGACACGCCCTTCGGCCCAACTTCATGCAACCAAGATGCCACATCTAAGCCTGACAATAGGTGCAGGAGTAGACCCTACGCCCTTCGAGCCAGCACCACCATTCAATGTGATCATGGCTGATCATCCATAATCAGTACCCCGATCCTGCCTTCTCCCCATATCCCCTGACTCTGCTATCTTCAAGAGCCCTATCTAGCACTCTCTTGAAAGTATCCAGAGAACTGGCCTCCACCGCCCTCTGAGGCAGAGAATTGTGTTTGGCCCAGCTTCCTTTAACCCCTTCCTATCCATGTACATATCCAAATATATTTTTAAATGCTGTTACAATACATGCCTCAACCACTTTCTCTGGCAGCTTGTTCCATAAACCTACCACCCTCTGAGTGAAAAAGTTGCCCCTCGTGTTCCTATTAAATCTCTCGCCTTAAACCAATGTCCCCAGGTTCTTGATTTCCCCTCCCCTGGGTAAAAGATTCTGTGTGTTCACCTTATCTATTCCACATGGTGTAGACGTCAATGGCTTTTTCTTTGTTGGATAACAGCTTTAGTTTATGCTCTGTGAATGGTTTCAGTTCTCATATTTCCTAATAGCCCTGTTGCTTTGTCATGTGCATTGAATGCCTTGTGAGATCAACAACAAGCCCGTAAAATACTTGAAGTTCCGGATATCATGAAATGCACGACCAAAATAATTTATCTTTGATGCCCCTCTGACTGACACAATAACCTGGATAATTTTGGTACTTAGAAAACGTAGAATCTGATGGTAAAATCCAGTATTCATTCTGAAGAAGGGTTTCGGCCAGAAACGTCGCCTATTTCCTTCGCTCTATAGATGCTGCCTCACCCGCTGAGTTTCTCCAGCATTTTTGTCTACATTCATTTCCAGATTTGTTTTCAATGTGTCCACCTTTCAGCAGGGAGCTACTCACGGTGCCCTCCATAATGTTTGGGACAAAGACCCGTCATTTATTTATTTGCCTCTGTACTCCACAATATGAGATTTGTAATAGAAAGCATCACATGAGGTTAACGTGCACATTGTCAGATTTTATCTAAGGGTATTTCTATACATTATAGCAGAAATCATAGTAGTGTTTATACATAGTCCGTCCCCCCCCCCCCCCCCCCATTTCAAGGCACCATAATGTTTGGGACACAGCAATGTCATATAAATGAAAGTAGTATTTTGTTGCATATCCTTTGCATGCAATGACTGCTTGAAGTCTGCGATTCATGGACATCACCAGTTGCTGGGTGTCTTCTCTGGTGATGCTCTGCCAGGCCTGTATTGCAGCCATCTTGAGCTTATGCTTGTTTTGGGGACTAGTCCCCTTCAGTTTTCTCTTCAGCATATAAAAGGCATGCTCAATTGGGTTCAGATCGGGTGATTGACTTGGCCACTCAAGAATTGACCATTTTTTCTGCGTTGAAAAACTCCTTTGTTGCTTTAGCAATATGTTTGGGATCATTGTCTTGCTGTAGAATTAACCGCTGGCCAATGAGTTTTGAGGCATTTGTTTGAACTTGAGCAGATAGGATGTGTCCATACACTTCAAAATTCATTATGCCACTACCATCAGCAGTTGTATCATCAATGAAGATAAGTGAGCCAATACCTTCAGCAGCCATACATGCCCAGACCGTAACACCCCCACCACCGTGTTTCACAGATGAGGTGGTACGCTTTGGATCTTGGGCAGTTCCTTCTCACCTCCATACTTTGCTCTTGCCATCACTCTGATATAAGTTAATCTTCATCTCACCTGTCCACAAGACTTTTTCCAGATGGTGAAACCAAAATGTATAAAAATGGCCTTTAATAAAATCTGACAATGTGCACTTTAACTGCATGTGATTGCAAATCTAACCACATGTGATTGCAAATCTAACTGCAAATCTCAAATTGTGGAGTCCAGAGACAAACATTATGGAGGGCACTGTATTCCCAGGATTCTAATTTTGGGTTTTTGGTCAAAGTTTTGAATACATGTAAATTCAAGTAATGTCCAAAATGCTAATGGAGTGTTCAACTCACAGCTAACCAAAACAAATAATTTTGTAGTACCTAGGTACATGTGACAATAAAGTACAATTGAATCTGGTGTGAATCGGAAATACATATTTTGGCACAAGCAGAGAGAAATGAATGACTGGCTTATCTTATTTTATCTTTGAAGTCCACCTAGAAATTAATTGAAAATGGCTACTCTACCACAGGTAGTTGAGATTCTTTATTGTCACATGTGCCGACTTACAGTGAAGAGGTTTTGTTAGACATACCTTCAAGTCAAGTCAAGTCAAGTTTATTTGTCACATACACATACGAGATGTGCAGTGAAATGAAAGTGGCAATGCTCGCGGACTTTTGTGCAAAAGACAAACAGCAAAACAACCAAACAAATTATAAACACAATCATAACACACATATTCTTTTACATAATAAATAATGGAAGGAAAAACGTTCTGTAGAGTGTTTGTACATGCTTCGGTTTTCCTTCATTGAAAACATTCTGCCTTTTTCTTCTTTAAAGATGGTCCCTAGATAGCACTTGAACCAAACTATCTCAATAGACCTTCCTTAGCTCAGCGTCTAATATCTATTGCGTAGGAAGGAACTGCAGATTCGGATTTCAACTGAAGATAGATACAAAAAGCTGGAGTAACTCAGCGGGCCAGACAGCATCTCTGGAGAAAAGGAATAGGTGACGTTTTGTGGAAGATGGACTAAACGCGAAATGTCACCTATTCCTTTTCTCCAGAGATACTGTCTGACCCGCTGAGTTACTCCAGCATTTTATGTCCAATATCTGTTCTCTTAACTGAAACGTCTTGAAGTGTTTTACCGTATTAATGGTGTGATGTAAATTCAAGATGTTGTATTTGAATGTTGTGATAAACCGTTTGCCTAATAGCTACCTCTCGATACCATCCACACTCTTGGGGGAATGATTATGTTTAAAAGGGAAGCATATTGGTCAACTGATACAGAAATTCTGTCTGTGTCTGTTACACAAGATATTAAAGTTGTCGTTCGACAGGGCGGTTATAGCTTTTTTTAAAGTTGGAAAGGGTCTTGGATGCCTAACTTCACAAGGAATCCAGGATCATAGAGAGGATTTAGTAAGGTGTTCCTAAAGGTGAAGGATTTTGTGAGGGAAGAAAAGAGTGTGTTTCTCATTAGAATGAACAGTATTTTACTTGGGGAAATTTGGGGAGTACTATTTCTCGTCATTAATTTCTGAGCAATCAGAGGGCGTGGCATTAAAACAAGGATAGAGAATTCTAAAGAACTTTTTGCGGGCGAAGAATAACTTTTAAGTAGATATAAATATAAAAATAACTAACATTTCAAACAAGAGGACATGACTTCAGAATTAAGGGACAGACGTTTAGGGGTAACATGAGGGAGTACTTCCTTACTCAGAGAGTGGTAGCGGTGTGGAATGAGCTTCCAGTGGAAGTGGTGGCGGCAGGTTCGTTGGTATCATTTAAAAATAAATTGGATAGGCATATGGATGAGATGGGAATGGAGGGTTATGGTATGAGTGCAGGCAGGTGGGACTAAGGGAAAGAAGTTGTTCGGCACGGACTTGTAGGGCCGAGATGGCCTGTTTCCGTGCTGTAATTGTTATATGGTTATATGGTTAACATGATCTGTGGAATGGGCAAAATATGAGTCTTTCACAGAAAGAGTGTATGTGTGATGGATTGAATGCAATCCAATGCTGCAATACAATGATGGTGCTTTTATACTTCACTATGGTTTATGGGAGGTTTTTAGGTTAGAAACTATCTCCAACAGCCCCACAAGGGATGGTGAGTGATAGAATCAGGATCATGATAATTGTTGATGCTAGTTCACACTGATGTTCAACACAAAATGCTGGAGTAATTCAGTGGGACGGGCAACATCTATGGAGAGAAGGAATGGGTGAAGTTTCCGGTCGAGACCCTTCTTCGGTCAACCTGAAACATCACACATTCCTTCTCTCCAGAGATGCTGCCTGTCGAGCCAGCACCGCCATTCAATGTGATCATGGCTGATCATCCTCAATCAGTACCCCGTTCCTGCTTTCTCCCCAAATCCCCTGACTTTGCTATTTTTAAGAGCCCTATCTAGCTCTCTCTTGAAAGCATCCAGAGAACCTGCCTCCACTGCCCTCTGAGGCAGAGAATTCCACAGACTCACCACTCTCTGTGAGAAAAAGTGTTTCCTCGTCTCCGTTCTATCTGCCCCACTGAGTTACTCCGGCACTTTGTGTCCATCTTCATGAGAGGTTGGATATCAAAGTGAAAGGTTGAGTTCCTCAAGGGTAATGGCATGAGGGACTGAATGGGCTTTATTTACCTCGCTACATGTTCTTTTACCCATTGAAATGCTGAGTATTTGTTCTGTATACTCAGCCGCATACACGTTGAGTGCAGATGGATGCAATCCCAAGTACTAGCTTCAGTGAAAAGTTGAACCTCTGTGCTCCGCAGTTCAAAACTGTGAACTTTTATTGCTCATCCTTCTTTTGCCCACGAGCGGCCTTTTTGAACTGTGCCAAATTATTCTGGGTTAGATCATAAGACATTGGTGCAGAATTAGTCCATTCAACCCATCGAGTCTCCTCTGCCATTTGATCATGGCTGAACTATTTTTCCCTCTCAATCCCCATTCTCCTGACTTGCCCCTCCATAACCTTTGACATCTTTACTAATCAAGAACCAATCAATCTCCATTTAAAAAATACCTACCACCTCCTGTGGCAATGAATTCCACAGATTTGTCACCCGCTGGCCAACGAAATTCCTCCTTGTCTCCATTCTCCGAATTATTATTATTATTCTAAGACGTACAACACAGATTCTTAGGCGGATTGCATCTTCTCTGCCGTATTTTTCCAATCCTTTTTCTCGTTAGCCTTTTTTGTCTTTTGCCATCTCTTCCATAAACTCTTTCCTGTATTTCACACCTGTGATGCCTGTGCCACCTCAGATTACTGAACGTCTGATACGAGAATCTGGGGCTAAGATCCACCTGGGTTGGGTTGGGTGCTCTAATTCATTGAAGACCTTTGAGCTATCTTGACTCGGACATTATCTTGCACTCTACGATATACCCTGTATCTGTACACTGTGGACGGCTTGATTGTAATCATGTATTGTCTTTTGGTTGACTGGAGAGCACGCAACAAAAAGGATTTTCACTGTACCTCGGTGACAACAATAACCAAAATTAATTCCAGATTAATCTGTGTGTCTTCTTTTCCTGTCCTGCAACAAACTTTGGCTATTTTTAGTCACTGGGTATTTCATAACCTTTTTAATACATGACACAATCAAACAATTGGGCATGTGAAGTAACCTACTGACAAATTTCGTCACGCAACTAGCCCGGTTTCCCTGTCAGTTCTTGTTGATAGCCGTGTGTTGCTGGCTGGGTGATGTTAAAACATCGTATGACGTAAAATTGCAAAAGGATTTGAGTATAGGAGCAGGGAGTTTCTACTGCAGTTGTACAGGGTCTTGGTGAGACCACACCTGGAGTATTGCGTACAGTTTTGGTCTCCAAATCTGAGGAAGGACATTATTGCCATAGAGGGAGTGCAGAGACGGTTCACCAGACTGATTCCGGGGATGTCAGGACTGTCTTATGAAGAAAGACTGGTTAGACTTGGTTTATACTCTCTAGAATTTAGAAGATTGAGAGGGGATCTTATAGAAACTTACAAAATTCTTAATTGGACAGGCTAGATGCAGGAAGATTGTTCCCGATGTTGGGGAAGTCCAGGACAAGGGGTCACAGCTTAAGGATAAGGGGGAAATCCTTTAAACCGAGATGAGAAGAACTTTTTTCACACAGAGAGTGGTGAATCTCTGGAACTCTCTGCCACAGAGGGTAGTTGAGGCCAGTTCATTGGCTATATTTAAGAGGGAGTTAGATGTGGCCCTTGTGGCTAAGGGGATCAGGGGGTATGGAGAGAAGGCAGGTACGGGATACTGAGTTGGATGATCAGCCATGATCATATTGAATGGCGGTGCAGGCTCGAAGGGCGGAATGGCCTACTCCAGCACCTAATTTCTATGTTTCTAAAAGACGTGTCGGGATGGTCTCATCAACTTTCATCTCTGGTTCAGTTTGTAAAGTAAGCACAGGCTCTAATTGCATGCAAAGGTACATAAAAAATGCTGGAGAAACTCAGCGGGTGCAGCAGCATCTATGGAGCGAAGGAAATAGGCAACGTTTCGGGCCGAAACCCTTCTTCAGACTGTGCCTCTAATTGCAAGCACCTGATTAACCTTGCACTCAACTGGTGGGCCTGGGATTTGCACATCGTCGGAGTTTACTGAGAATCGTGTTAGTCACCAGAGTCGGTCACTGGCTAATGTCTGGCTCCAAGCGTGCTGTAAGCAAAATAATTTATTGGTTTGCAAAGTGATTATTAATACCGTACCTTGGACAAAATCTCTTCCTTGCAGCAGACGGACTTTCAATGTCATGCTCAGTGCAGGCTGTTGGCACAAAATTACTGGTTCAATCCAGTGGCAACACGGTGGCGCAGCGGTAGAGTCGCTGCATTACAGCGCCAGAGACTCGGGTTCGACCTGACTACTGGTGCTGCTTATATGGAGTTTGTACGTTCTCCCCTGTAACTGCGCAGGTTTTCTCCGGGTACTCCGGTTTCCTCTCAAACTCCAAAGACGCACAGGTTTGTAGGTTATTTGGCTTGGTATAATTGTAAATTGTCCCTGTTTGTGTGTTGGATAACGTTAATGTGTGGGGATCGCTGGTTGGAGCAGACTCGGTGGGCCGAATGGCCTGATTCCATGCTGTACGTCTAAACTAAACTGAACAATCTCCAAACGAACAACATCTCACGTTGACCTTTGGTGTGATGCAGCGTGTATCACACCACTTGACCTCTTGTCATTTCATTCTTTTTTTGTTTTTTTTTTTTTTTTTTGTTTATTTTATTAGAAGTTAATACAGCACAAAACAGTACAGTGGGACCTAATTTTAGGTGCCAACTATGTAATACCGTAATCCATTCTATGTACAACCTCTAGTTTTATGTTATAAGAAGGAATTAAGCAGGACAAGAAAAAGAAAACAATAGAAAGGGGAAAAGGTGGAAAAATAGATGGTAGAGAGTAGAAAAACTCTTATATATATCACTAGTGAAGTGTGTATATAAATAATAAAAAAAAGGAAGAGAGAAAGTGGAAAGTAGAAATAGAAGAGAAGGCCCCTTAAAAGAGAATTTTTCAAATCTGTATTCGGAGATGTAGATCTATCCACGTCATGAACTGAAATCAGCAATCCTTACGGTACCGCTGCATCACATGATTCCAAAAAGTCGATGAAAGGAGACCAACTCCTTAAGAATTGGTCATATTTATCTATTAGTCGGAGTCTCATTTCTTCAAGGCGTGCTATGTCATTTCGTTCTAACGCGACTTTTTAAATTTTTACAGGTTGCACCGTGGGCGAGAGGTTGGAGATGGGATTTGAATCGGCTCTGGGGACCGTTGAGCAAGAAAGAGAGTCGAGAGGTTGCCATTGATGTGTAACGTGTCGTGGTGCCTACAGATGTCAGCAGCAGCTCCAGCTCCTCAGCCACTGGCCTCTGTTGGGACAGCTCTCGCTTTGTCTCCAGAGGTAATGAACCCCAACAAGCCTGGGCGAGTGACGAACCAACTCCAGTACATGCTGAAGGTGGTGGTGAAGACACTGTGGAAGCACCAGTTTGCTTGGCCTTTTCACGTACCAGTTGACTCGCAGAAACTTAACTTGCCGGTAGGTCATGGCTTTACATAGACGGCGCAGTTTGCCGTTGCGAAAGTGTCTCGATCAAAAAAAACCGACGTTTTACTTATTGCAGCTTCAGTGGTGGCTGGCAGGTTGACCACGTACGGTGCGGAAACGAGCAGGACTTTCGTCGTCCCAACCCCACCAAGGGCTGTAGTGTGTTGTCAGTCTCACGCTGGGGGAAGGATAGACACAAGGTGCTGGAGTGACTCAGTGGGTCAGGCGGCATCCTCTGGAGAAAAAGGATGGGAGATGTTTCGGGTCGGGACTAAATGTAGAGGGGAATTAACTGGTGGAAAGAAAAGGAATAAACTAGGGTTGGTAGCAGATGACCAAGGAAGGGTGGAGCTCATGGTTGGCTGGAAAAAAGGTGAGAGCTGGGATTCAAGGATGCGGACAGTGGAACTAGTAGGATGACTAGAGTGTGTGTGGGGGGGGGGGGGGGGGGGGGGGGGGGGGGGGGGGGGGTGGGGGAAGATGCAGGGGTTACTTGAAATTAGAGAAATGAATGTCCATACCACTGAGTTGTAAGCTGCCCAAGCAAAATATTCTCCAATGTATGTGTGAGTGTTGCCTCACTCTGACAGTGGAGGAGACCCAGGTCAGTATGGGAGGGGGAGGTAAAATGTGTGGAAACTGGGAGATTGCTGATAAAAGGGGTACAACCTGTCACTACAGGCCTCAATGCTGTGGTTATGAAAGGATGGGGTGATCCAATTATTGCCATTGTCTGGCGACTAGAAGGGAAATCCAAGCCAGATGACTACTCCTGATCCCAATCTAGTATCCTGTTGGCAAAATAGAGGAGAAATCCGGCAGAATTGCTCTTCCTGGTCACCGTTCAGTAACTCTTGCATCAGAGAACGGGGACATAAGCCAAGTGCCTGATCTAGATCAATGTCAAGGATTCTCCGGGTTAGAGAGTAAGATTCCTGCTTCTGATCACCGTCTGGTGACTTCCAGCTCAGCGGGTAAGGAAAGCAGCCAGAAATCCCCATTGACATTGCTATGAAGTGTATACGGGGAGACTGGATGAGGAATAGACCAGGGATGGAGACAATGAGATAGATGGGCGCTGGGGCCTTGTAAAATACTGATAATAATGAGCCTGCAGCTGGACAAGGTGACAAAATAATAAAAATATATCCTTGCATTAATAGCAAGAGATAACAATATGACTGGAAGGAAAAGCCGATATGGTTGCACCTGATAGGAACATTGATTTGGAATTATGTGATGGTTTCTGGGGTCTTGCCCGGGACAGGCAGTGACTCCAGACAAAAGCCCAGTCATGGTTCCCAGAGCTGCTGCAAGATTGAATTTTGGTGACAGTGCTTCATACAGGTGTGGTTGTACCATGAGATGAGGTGTTAAAGGTGGGGCGATCTTACTGCAGGCTGATAGGAGTATGGTGGCTATGGACTGAAGGGTTAAGATATATATTGTATTGGGTTTCCCCAAAACGTGAGGTTAGGATTCTCGGAACAGTTCGCTAAGGCATCTTTGCAGAATGTACAGTGAGATTGTGGAACATTGGAGCACAAGCTTGGGTTAAACATCAAACTGAGAGCTATCAGATAGTGAATGAAGAAAAGTTGGTGTTGGTGGAATGACTGGCTGTCGTTGTGCATCTTGGATGATGTGACATTGCCGGCCAAGGACATCACAATGCCAACTTGTAGGATGCACTGAGGAAGCACTCAGCCCATCCAGATGGAAGGTGATCATGGTACCATTATAGTTCACAGGTGTTTTTGTTATCACGTGTGCAAACACAGTAACGTTCTGTACCTACATCCAGCGCAGTGAAGTATTGCCATGCCCAAGCACATTAGCAAAGTGTACAGAAATAGTCTACTGAGCCCGCATGCAAGAGATGCCTTGTTCTGGCGCTATGGGAACTTCACTTCACTCCCCCCCCCCCCCCCCCCCCCCCTGCAGGAACTATACAGCAGGAGGTGCAACTCCAGAGCCAATAAAATCATGGGAGACCCCTTCCACCCCTGCAACGGACTGTTCCAGCTGCTACGGTCAGGCAAACGCCTCCGTTGCCATACGGTGAGAACGGAGAGGTTGAGAAGAAGCTTCTTCCCTGAGGCCATTAGGACCGTAAACTCCTATCTCACCTGGGACTAACTTTGCTGAACCACTCTATTGCTTTTTTTTAATTTTTTTTTTTTTTTTTAAATTGCTGTTTTTTTTCCCTTTTTCCTTCCGCCCACAATATTTAATATGAAAAAGAATATGTGATTCTGTTCCATTCTGTTTGGAGTTTGTTTGTTTGTCTTTTTGCACAAAGTCCGCGAGCATCGCCACTTTTCATTTCACTGCACATCTCGTATGTGTTTGTGACGAATAAACTCGACTTGATTTTCAAAGTCCAGTCCGCGCTCCAAGTGTAATGAGCGCTGCCCGAACCTGGCAAGCCCCAGGCTGCTGTGGGCCTCCAGCCATCGCCTACCTTGGATGTGTGGATTCTGAATACCTGCTTAAATGAATATCTCATTCCTCCTTGGAAGGAGATTGGACCTAATGAGAAGTGTCAGTTGGTACCCAAATATGTTTAATTTGCTGTGCAAGGGTGATGATCTGATTGAATAATGGCAAAGTTAGATTGTTAACGAGTATGAGGTTACTATGCCTCGTGCATCGTTAGATATGGAGGTTGGCTGGTCAATAACTGTGGGCATAATGCATTAATGTACAATAAGTGTACAAAATCATGAGAGGAATAGATCGGGTAGACGCACTCTCTTGCCCATAGTGGGGAATCTAAAACCATAGCACACGGTTTTAAGGTGAAGTGGGAAAGATTTAATAGGAACCTGAGTGGTAACATTTTCACGCAGTGGCTATGAAACGAGCTGCCAGAGGAGGTTCTTGAGGCAGGTAGTATCACAACATTTAAGAAACATTTGGAAGGGTGCATAGATGGGACAGGTTTGGAGGGACAAATGCAGGCAGGTGGGACAAGTGTTGATGGGACATGTTGGTCGGTAAGGGCAAGTTGGGCCGAAGGGCCTGTTTCCCACATATATGACTCTATGACTTTAATACGGGTTCTCAGTTTTCTAGCAGGATGTTATATTATTTTCTGAATATCCTTCCTTCCAGGATTATCACAAAATCATCAAACAGCCCATGGATATGGGCACGATAAAGAAAAGGTTAGAGAACAACTATTATTGGAGTGCCAGTGAATGCATGCAGGATTTCAACACTATGTTCACCAACTGTTACATATACAACAAGGTAATGCATCACCATATCTTTTATAGACATATCCTTATTTCCCATTGATTATCTGCACATCCTTTTCATTTTGTATCTGTCCCCTTTTGAGTTGGAGTTAAGAGACTTGTCACCCGCCGATCCATAAAAACCTCACTCGGTGACTAACACTCAATATATTCAATTCTGGATTCTTTCCCTTTGGGGAGGAGCTTAGTTTAGTTTAGAGGTACAGCGCTGAAACACTGAGTCCGTGCCGACCAGCGATCACCCTGCACACTAACAGTGTCTGGGGAAGGGTCTCGACCTGAAACGTCACCTATTCCTTCGCTCCATAGATGCTGCCTCACCCGCTGAGTTTCTCCAGCATCTTTGCCCACTCTGCACACAAACGTTACCCTACAGACTCGGGGCAATTTACAATTTCTTTTAACCAAAGCCAATTAAGTTACAAACCTGTGGGTCTTTGAAATGTGGGAGGAAACCAGAACTCCCAGAGAAAACCCACGAGGAGAACGTACAAACTCCGTACAAACAGCACTCATGGTCAGGATCCGACCCAGGTCTCTGGTGCTTTAAAGCAGCAACTCTACCGCTGTGCCACCGTGCTGCCCTGTCCTTTAAAGTGAAGGAAAGGATAAATTCAAAAACTGTGAAAAGTGTCCCTTGGGCTTCCTGAGCATTTCACACGAGCGAGAGTAAATAATAAATAATCTAGGCCAGTCCATTAAAACCAGCGTGGCTGGGAATATTCAGTCCGTGCCATAGTCTCAGAGAGGGGAAGTCACCTGATAGTTGCTAACCTGCTGTTTTCTTTCACTTGCTAACAGATCGGCTGCAACTTTCTAGAATCTGTCTTTCTTATTTTGCAGTAACAAATAAAGTAGCACATTTGTTGATTTCAGTCTGACATTCTGGATGGGTGGATTCTTCTCCAAAGTGGGGAGCAAATTAGGCGTGGGTCTTGGTAGAACATCATGTAGCATTTTTTTTAAAGTGGCAAAAGGCAAAGAAATCAGAGTGAGGATTAAACAAAGTGGGTTGTTATAATCTGGAGTGCAATTGTTGAATGAATGATGGAATTAGTTTCAATAGCATCGATTGAAAGTAATTTAGATACATACTTAAAATCCAGCAAGGAAAGGGATGAATTAAACAGTAGATCCTAATAGCTGCATCAGGGATGTAGAAACTTAAGGAAGGGGAACAGAAGAAGACCATCTGGCCATTTGAAATGAATCTGTCATTCATCAGACACAGCTGAATTTTCACCATGTTCCCACGTCCCAGAAATCTGTCAATGTCTGTTTTGGATTGTCGGGGAATTTACTTAAAGAGTCGCTGCCGGAACCAGAATTCGAGGTCTGCGAGGTTTTTTTCATCATGGAGAGCCAGACTCACTGATATCATGTTAATAAAACCTCGCAAGCTCGAAGTCGGGTTCCGGCAGTGTTTCTTTAAGTAAATTCCCTGACAATCTGGCGTGATCAGCAGGATCCTTGTTAAATGGCATCCAAGACAGTCGTTTAAAAGAAAAACTACAATTAAAAACTGAAAGATTAAATGTAAAAATTTTAATGTTACAATTTACAGTTGTTTAAAATAAAGACACAGAAAGAAAAAAAATATAAAGTCACGTGGGACACTCAGCCCAGTCGTGTTTCTTTAAGTAAATTCCCTGACATTAATGAGCGTAATGACTAAGTTTCACAGCCATCCATGTCGAGAATTCCCACCCTCTGTCAGGAAAAAAAATCTCTATTTCGGTCTTAAATGACCTACTTATATTACAGACGGCTTGTGCTGGTCCCAGACTCTGCGGCAGGGCAGTATCTCCTCACTGCAAGTGACCTGTAAAGCTCTTTCAGAGTTTTATGAATTTCATTACAATTCATTTTGCTGAACTCGTTTAGGTTTAGGAATAGGTTTATTTTGTACTGTTGCTTGGTACTTTTACCAAGGTACTGTTAAAAAGCTTTGTTTTGCACGCTATCCAAATTGATCAGGTACACAAATACAATTAAATCAAACTCAAGTAGATCATAGGGGAGGATACATGGATCTCAACATTGCAGGGTTGTAAGAATATGTTTACATATTCTGTTGTGCTGCAGCAAGTGGGAATTTAATTGTTCTATCTGGGACATATGACAATTCTCTTGACAGTTCCGGAGACAAATCCAATGTCAACAATGGGGAAGAGGTGAATCTTTAACAATTCCTTGCATTCTAGGAAGGGCTAATTCACAGATCCATGTCGAGGTGACAGAGGGGAAAAAAAAGCTGTTCCTGAACCTGATGGTGTGTGCTCCATGTAGCTTTTGCACCATCTATCGGAGGGGAGCAGGGAAAAGGGAAAAAAAAAGGAATGACTGGGATTGACAAGTCTTTGATTATGTTGGCCACTTTTGCAAGGCAGAGCGAAATGCAGATGGAGTCAATGGTGGGATGTCTGGTGCGCGTAATGGATTGGGCTACACCTGCAGCTCGCTGCAATTTCTTGCAGTCTTGTGCGGAGACGTGAAGCTGAATTTCCTCAGTCTCCTCAGGAAGTAGCGTCGTCCGTTTGCCGTCTCGGCTGTAGCATCAATGTGGTTGGTCCATGAATGATCTCCTAACAATGCAGTTCCTGTCAACTCAGCGACATTTCACTATACTCCCTCAAAGCCAAGTAGACCCTACACAGATAAGAAGACAAAACTGCACAGTATTGCATAGTGTCACTAACGCCCGATACAACTGCGATGCGGAGACGTTCCTCATTTCCTCAGTCTCCTCAAAGACTCTTAACAACGTCTCGGCTGTATATCAATATATATATATATATCCTAATATATAGTTCCTGTCAATCACACACACACACACACTCATATAGTATACCCTACACATAAGAAGACAAATACTGCACTATATTGCATATGTCACTAACACACACAACACGATAAGACTTCCTCATTTCCATAATCAAAGACTCTTAACAATGGACTATATATATATAATATATATATATATTATGTGCCTCCAAACTGTTTGTTACAATGCATGTTGCCTTTCAGAAACTTGTGTTCAAAAAGCAGACGAGATCCTTTTGAACATTTAGCACTATCCAACATCTCGCTGTTTAACAATGGGAGGCCCATAGCTAAACCATTTACTGTGTAATAAGGTAGTATGAATCTCAACTGCACGCTGCACCCTCCTCCATGTTCACAGCCTGCTGACCTTGCTCCTCTCTTGCAGCCTGGTGATGACATTGTGTTAATGGCACAGACTTTGGAGAAGATCTTCCTGCAAAAGGTTGCTCAGATGCCTCAGGAGGAGGTGGAACTGGTGCCCTCGGTACCAAAGGGCAAAGGTCGAAAGCACCCAGGTAGGCTCAAGTTTGCATATAGATGTTGGGAGGTCACGTTGCAGTTATATACGATGTTGGTGAGGCCACATTTACAGTTTTGTTTTGTTCAGTTTTGGTCACCGTGTCATAGGAAAGATGTTGTCGAGCTAATGGTGAAGAGAGGATGTTGCCAGAACTGGAGAGCTTGAGTTATGGGACGAGGTTGAGCAGTCTAGGGCTTTATTCCCTCGAGCGCAGGTGGTTGAGGGGTGATTTAATCAAACTTGATCTTATAGAGGTGTACAAAATCATGCGATGAATAGATCGGGTGGACGCACACGGTCTCTTGCCCAGAGTAGGGGAAACGAGAACCAGAGGACTTGGGTTTAAGGTGTGGGGAGAAAGATTTAATAGGGATCTGAGGGGTGACTTTTGTACACAAAGGGAGGTTGGGGTATGGAATGAACTACCAGAGGGAGTAGTTGAGGCAGGTACTATTGCAATGTTTAAAAAACATTTGGACAGGTTCATGAATTGAATCGGTAAGATTCAGATTCAATTTTAATTGTCATTATCAGTGTACAGTACAGAGACAACGAAATGCATTTACAGAGACAACGAAATGCATAAGGAGGGATACGGGCAAACTGCAAGCAGGTGGGACTACTATTGAGTTTAGTTTAGAGATACAGCGTGGAAATAGGCCCTTTGGCCCTCCAAGTCTGCACCGACCAGCGATCCCTGTTACGCTAGCACACACTAGCGACGATTTACAATTTTTTACCGAAGCCAATTAACCAACAAAATTGTACGTCTTTGGGGTGTGGGAGGAAACTGGAGGATCCGGAGAAAATCCACGCAAGTCACGGGGAGAACGTACAAAAAACCGCACCCACACAGTCAGGATCAAACCCGGGTCTGTGGCGCTGTAAGGCAGCAACTCTACTGCTGTGGTACGGTGCCAGTGTGTGGCCGCCTGTTCTGCTGGCCATGCGTAGAGAAGCAGATGGCAGGCCGGTTCCCAGTGCCAGGCATTGGCTGGTGGTGAGTCAGTTCCAGTAGCAGCCACAGCAATTGGGATGAGGTTCCCAGTTCCCAGTCCTGGCTTTGTGTTTGTTCCTCCTGATGGGCCAGCCTGATTTTTGACACTCGACCTGGCTGAGAATAGGATCGAGTTCCTGAGGACCGGCATGTCTGGGAGACCAGTTCCAATGAGTGATGTGATCACTTTCTTCCTGCTGGCAGGGACCGCTTGCCCAGTACTGATCTGGCTGCTGTCAGGTCAGTACTTGGTGCCATAGAAACATAGACATAGAAAATAGGTGCAGAAGTAGGCCATTCGGCCCTTCGAGCCTGCACCGCCATTCAATATGATCATGGCTGATCATTCAAATCAATATCCCATCCCTGCCTTCTCTCCATACCCCCTGATCCCTTTAGCCACAAGGGCCACATCTAACTCCCTCTTAAATCTAGCCAATGAACTGGCCTCAACTACCTTCTGTGGCAGAGAATTCCACAGATTCACCACTCTCTGTGTAAAAATGATTTTCTCATCTCAGTCCTAAAATACTTCCCTCTTATCCTTAAACTGTGACCCCCTTGTTCTGGACTTCCCCAACATCAGGAATAATCTTCCTGCATCTAGCTTGTCCAACCCCTTAAGAATTTTGTAAGTTTCTATAAGATCCCCCCTCAATCTTCTAAATTCTAGCGTGTACAAGCCGAGTCTATCCAGTCTTTCTTCATATGAAAGTCCTGACATTCCAGGAATCAGTCTGGTGAACCTTCTCTGTACTCCCTCTATGGCAAGAATGTCTTTCCTTGGATTAGGAGACTTGGGGAAGTCAGTTCCCAGTTGGTTGGCATGGCTGGGCTAAGCCGAGCAGGGGAGGTCAGTCTCAGGTATTTCAATGAGATACTACATCTGAGTGAGCCACAACGCTGTGTGTGGAAACACAATTACAAAGAGTGTGCAAAGGGTGTGTAGTCATACCGGGGAGGCCACTGTTCTAGGAGACAATATTGAAAGGCTCCAAGTGCCAGAAGGTGTGGTGTATATTTAACTGCCCCCTGATTTTGCTCTGCTTTGTAACACATTGTGTTCGGGGTTGGTTCTCTGCAGGAATGCAGCAGGTGGCCGCAGTGTCTTCGGCCAGCGAGCCAACGCCTTTCCCAGAAGCTCCTGCCGAGGCCTCTCCACCTCCCATCATCATCTCCACTCCAGTGCCGACCACCCTGCCCACCCAGGTCACGGCAGCCCCTGCTCAATCTTCCAGCCCCATGATGTCGGTCATCCCACCTCCAGCGCAGCCTGTTACCAAGGTAAAGCCCTTGCCTTGTTCGTGTGTCTTCCAGACCTTGTACAGCGATGGGCTCAAACAGGCCCTGTGTCCAGGCAGCCCGAGGCTTGGACATAGCATGGTATTTGATAACATACACTGGAGAATATTTCTGTAAGTTATATAGTACTGAACTAAGTAGAACAAAATCTTTTCACCGGATCTTGTTACATTCGACAATAAACAACACTGAACAATAGATCTCTGCTTTAGCACCCATTTTGTGGGATTTGGTGTGTATGAAGGAACTGCCGATGCTGGTTTAAACCAAAGAGAGACACAAAATGCTGGAGTAACTCAGCGGGCCAGGCAGCATCTCTAGAGGGAAGGGATGACTGACGTTTCTCAGCCCGAAAACGTCACCCGTTCCTTCCCTCCAGAGATGCTGCCTGTCCCGCTGAGTTACTCCAGCATTTGGTGTCTCTCTGGGATTGAGTGGTGGGGCTGACCATGTGTTATGTGCTTTGGCCCCTGGGTCAAGTCCATCATCTCTAGCCCACAATCCTAGCTTATTTTTGCTGTGCAGAACTGAGGGATTGCAGTACAGTAGAGAAGTGAAGGGGGTGAGTAATTGTTGCACTTGATGGAAGTTTTTTATTTGAGAGGAATAGATCGGGTAGATGCACAGAGTCTCGTGCCCAGAGTAGATGAATCGAGGAACAGAAGATGTAGGTTTAAGGTGAATGGGAAAACATTTAATAGGAATCTGAGGGGTAAATTTTTCACACAAAGGGTGAAAATTCGACCGTATTAAACTCACACTGCCCAAAAAATTAAGATATACAGAACAAATTAATTTTGTTTGGAATTTATGTGAGAAAAAAAAGTTGATAAACACAATTTATATTTTAATTTCAACTCTCATTTCTTGACACGGCTGCATAGTCCAGTTATGTAACGCAGTGCTCGTCTGTATGTAACGGTCTCATAGATTGGGCAGAGAATACAATTGTTGGCAGTTGTTAACCTGGAACGTTAGATAATTGTGGGGCCACAAGAAACTGCAGGTGCTGGAATCTTGAGCAAAACCACAATGCTGCAGGAACGTCAGTGGGATTGTTGTGGCTTTGGACGGTAGCGAGTTGTTAATGGGTCGTGCTTTTGATAGTAATAGTCGGCAGGAGATAGATTCAGATTCAGATTCAATCTTTATTGTCATTGTGCAGTGTACAGTGTAGAGACAACGAAATGCAGTTAGCATCTCACCCAGAAGAGCGACATAGAATAATGAGCAGTAAAAATAAAATAAATATATATATATATGTATGCAGAATCTTACATTTGGGAACGGGCTCAGTTCCAATGGAGGAGACGGGTGCATGGTGGAATATTGGGTTGGGGGATCACACCATTGGGGGAGCAGACCCAACGGGTCTGCACTTGGTCTATATATATATATATATATATATATTTGTATATATGTGTGTGTATATATATATATGTACAGACAGTAGCAGTAGTGTAATTTTTCTGGGGGAAGGAGTGTCCGGCGGGGGGGGTTAAGTAGTGTAACAGCCGCAGGGAAGAAGCTGTTCCTGGACCTGCTGGTCCGGCAACGGAGAGACCTGTAGCACCAGCCACCTGTAAACAGTCTGTGGCTGGGGTGAGAGCAGTCCTTGACGATGCTGTGCGCCCTTCGCAGACTGTTTGATGGACTTCTGCAACTTTGTCGATGCCAGAACTTGCCGACACTTGCCCACTGCCTGGGCGAGGTCTGCTGTATGATTTCATCGGGATGCATGCAAAACAAAACACTTCGCTGTACCCAGGTACATGTGACAATAAAGTATCGTTGAATGACAAAAGCCCTCTTTGTGTTTCAGAAAAAAGGTGTGAAACGGAAAGCAGACACGACGACCCCCAGTACCTGCGCCATCACCACCACCACCACCAGCAGCTCCGAGTCCCCTCCCCCTCCCTCCGAGTCCAAAGCCGGCAAGTTGGCGTCGCGGCGGGAGAGCGGGCGGCCGATCAAACCGCCAAAGAAAGACCTGGAAGAGGTGGAGCTGCAGCAGCCCTCGGGCAAGAAGGGGAAACTGACGGAGCACCTGAAGCACTGCGACAACATCCTGAAGGAGATGCTGTCGAAGAAGCACGCGGCCTACGCCTGGCCCTTCTACAAGCCCGTGGACGCCGAGGCTCTGGAACTGCACGACTACCACGAAATCATTAAGCATCCAATGGACCTCAGCAGCGTGAAAGTACGTCAGCAGCCCTCTTTGTCCTCCTACCCTCTGGAATGCCGGTGATTGACGGAAATATACGCGGAGGTTTATTGTTGTTATGTTCATAAGTTCTTGGAGCAGAATTTGCCCCCATCAAGTCTACTCCGCCATTCAATCATGGCTGATCTATTTTTCCCTCTCAACCCCATTATAGACAATAGGTGCAGGAGTAGGCCATTTGGCCCTTCGAGCCAGCACCGCCATTCAATGTGATCATGGCTGATCATCCCCAATCAGTACCCTGTTCCTGCCTTCTCCCCATATCCCCAGACTCCACTATTTTTAAGAGCCCTATCTAGCTCTCTCTCGAAAGCATCCAGATGTCCTCTGAGACAGAGAATTCCACATTCTCCTGTCTTCTCCCCATAACCCCCGATACTCTTGCTAATCAAGAATCAACCTGTGCCTTACAAAATACCCAATGCCTTGCCCTCCTCGGACTTCTATAGATTCTGCAGATTTACCAGTTAGATTTTTTTCTGACTAAAGAAATTCCTCTCCATCTCTTTTCTAATGGTATGTCCATTTGTTCTGAAGCTCTGGCCTCTGGTCCTAGACTCTCACCAGTGCAAACATCATCTCCACGTCCATTCTAGCTTTTTTTTTTGTATTGGATCAAATCAGATAATGTAGTACAGTAGGTAAAAACAATTAAGCCAAACTCAAGTATATTAGGTATAGTGACGAGAAAGATACAAAGAGCAGAATATAATTCTCAGCTTTATAGCGCATTAGTTCCAGAGTTTGATGGTGCGTGTTTTTAAGCTGCAGTATCTTTTCCCCAATCGGAATTTTAATATATAAAGCTATGAGAGGTATGGATAGAGAAGAAGCTGTCGGAACCTTTATTCCCCAGGGTGGAATTGTCAAAGACTAGGGGGAATACCTTTACAGTGAGAAGTGGAAAGTTTAAAGGAGATACGGGTGTCAGAGGTTATGGGGAGAAGGCAGGAGAATGCGGTTAGGAAGAAAAGATAGGTCAGCCATGATTGAATGGTGGAGTAGACCTGAATGGCCTAATTCTACTCCTATCTCATATGATATACGGGCCAAGGTGTATGGCACAGACGGCGATGGGTGCATCTAACATGCTGCCAGGGGTTGGACAAACTTGAATTGTTTTCTCGGGAACGTTGGAGGTTGAGTGAAGACCTGATGGAAGTGTATAAAATTAATGAGAGGCATAGATAGGGTAGACAATTGGAACCTTCCCCCCCCTCCCCCCACCCCGCACCCCCCAGCCCCCCCCCCCCCCCCCCCCCCCCCCCCCCCCCCCCCCACGGTGGAAATGTCAAAGACGAGAGGGTGTGGCCTTTAAGGTGACAGAGGTAAAGTTTCAAGGAGATGTGTGGTGCAAGTCTTGTTACACAGTGAATGGTGGGGACCTGGAACGTGCAACCAGAGATGATGGTGGAAGCAGATGCGACAGTGGCATTTAAGAGGGTTTTAGACAAGTACATGGATATGCAGGGAATGGAGGTAAATGGATCACACGCAGAACATATTTGTTTCGCTTTAAGGCCAGCACTGTGGCGCAGGGATAGAGTTGCTCTCTGACAGCGTTAGAGACTGAGGTTGCTTGTCTGTGCGTAGTTTGTACGTTCTCCCCGTGACTGCGTGGGTTTGTCCAGGATCTCCGGTTTCCTCCCACACTCCAAAGACGCACAAGTTTGTAGGTCAATTGGCTTGGTATAAATGTAAATAGTCCCTCGTATGTGTAGGATGGTGTTAGCGTGCGGGGATCGCTGGTCGGCGCGGACTCGGTGGACCGAAGGGTCCATTTGCACGCTGTATCATCTCGAAACGAAACTAAAATAAAGTTGGCATCATGTTCGGTTCAGACATTGTGGGTCAGAGGGCTTGTTCCTGCGCATTGCTGTTCTGTGTTGTATGTTATGTAGGTCGGTTTAAGTCGGGGGTCGGCAACCTACGGCCCCCGGGCCGAATGCGGCCCGTAACCCGAAATCATCCGGTCTACAGGCAAATTATCCCGTATTACTCAGGCCCGCTGAGTGCCCGCCCCGAGCACAGCCGAGCTCTGGCTGCACCACATCTGGATTAATCAGGCACGGCCGTGCACCTTCTGTGAACACCTTTAAAGAAAGAACTGCAGATGCCGGAAAAATCGACGGTAGACAAAAATGCTGGAGAAACTCAGCGGGTGAGAGATGCAAGGATTGCATGAGGCTGCCTCACCCGCTGAGTTTCTCCAGCATTTTTGTCTACCTTCTGTGAACATGTGATTTGATGCCTGCCATCCAGGGTGGGATGGGGGCGGGATCCATGTGTACAGGTGGTAGATGTGGCCCGCCATCCACTCACAGACATGCGTCCTGGCCCCCATGCAGAACAAGGTTGCCCACCCCCTGGTTTAAGTGATGGCAGAAGTGTGAGGTTGGAAACTCATCCCAGGCTGAAAAAGCACTGTAAAATCTAGCCCAGCCACAAATCTGCCAGGCTGGAACGGGGTTGGTGGCTCAGGAGCAGGGTTTACCCCGGGGATTAAAGACTGAGGGTGATGTAGTATTGTTTGGTTCAGTCACCAAGGAAAATAGAATTTGGGCAGATAAATGGGATTGCGACAGAGGTCAGATATACTCTGACTGAAGATAGACACAAGGTGCTGGAGTAACTCAGCGGGTTAGGCAGCATGTCTGGAGGGAAAGGATGGGTGACGTTTCGGGTTGGCACCCTTCTTCAAGACCCTGTCACCCGAAACGTCACCTATTTCTCCAGGGATGGGGCATGGCCCACTGAGTTACTCCAGCACTTTGTGTCTATTTATGGTATAAACCAGCTTCTGCAGTTCCTTTCTACACATACCCATGTTCATGAGTCTTGGTTGCAGCTCCTACAGGCAGCTGGTTCCATACACCCACCACCTTGTGTTACCCCTCGGATTCCTATTCACCTTAATCTTTACCCCTTCACCTTAAACCTATGTCCCCTGGTCCTCGAATCACCTACTCTGGGCAAGAGACTTTGTGCGTCTAAAAGATCTCCATGAACCTTGATTTACCAACTGATGATTTTTTTTGTACGTTTTGTATTTTTGTTAGTATTTTCTAGCCTTTCCAATTTTGCAGAAATCAGTTTTCTTTCTTTCTGTTTTTCCTTTGTGACTATCTTCAAACCAGAATGTTAAAACCAGGATTTACATATTCGACTGAAGAACCAACTGGACTCTGGGTTTCAATCAGTCACCTGTTTCCTTTAACAAGATGTGGTTGGGTAGTGGAATCCCAACGAATATCCTAGAACTAACTGGCCTCCTAAAACCCCTCAAACCCCATTCCCTTCATGAATAGAAAGGGGTACCTTTATTCAGATGGAAGTTGTACGATGTATGGAGGTATATGGAACGAGCTGCCAGAGGAGGTGGTTGAGGCAGGGACTGTTGCAACATTTAAGGAACATTTTGACAGGGACATGGAAAGGACAGGTTTGGAGGGATCTGGGCCAAACGCAGGCAGCTGGGACTAGTGTAGATGGGACATGTTGGTCGGTGTGGGCAGGTTGGGCAGAAGGGCCTGTTTCCACACTGTATGATTCTACGTTTTATAATCGTATCCATTTGGGAATGTTGACGTTGATTCTATTCTATGGTGCTTTTTACAGAAAAAGATGGACGGTCGGGATTATAGTGATGCCCAAGGATTTGCTGCCGATATTCGGTTAATGTTCTCCAACTGTTACAAATACAACCCTCCAGACCACGAAGTGGTGGCAATGGCCAGGAAACTGCAGGTATGGTGACCGTGTCTGATGGTGTGATGTCTGTGGCTATCGCTGCACTGTGAGCCGAGCTTGCAACCTTGCATTCCAGAAGTGTAGCATGCCCACTATAGACAATAGTGCAGGATTAGGCCATTCGGCCCTTCGATCCAGCACCGCCATTCAATGTGATCATGGCTGATCATCCAACTCAGCACCCTGTACCTGCCTTCTCTCCATACCCCTGATCCCTTTAGCCACAAGGGCCACATCTAACTCCCTCTTAAATATAGCCAATGAACTGGCCCCAACTACCTTCTGTGGCAGAGAATTCCAGAGATTCACCACTCTCTGAGTGAAAAATGTTTTTCTCATCTCGGCCCTAAAAGATTTTACCCTGATCCTTAAACTGTGACCCTTTGTTCTGGACTTCCCCAACATCGGGAACAATCTTCCTGCATCTAGCCTGTCCAACCCATTAAGAATTTTGTAAGTTTCTATAAGATCCCCCCCCCCCCCTCAACCATTAGGCCCTTCGAGCCAGCACCGCCATTCAATGTGATCATGGCTGATCATCCACAATCAGAACCCCATTCCTGCCTTCTCCCCATGTCCCCTGACTCCACTATCTTTAAGAACCCTATCTAGCTCTCTCTTGAAAGTAAGTACCGTACTTTCATGCACTGTAATGAATAGACAGAAAACCCAAAACCCAGTTTACCCATTCTTTTGCTTGGGCTGCTTACTGCTTACAATCCAGCGGTATGATTTCTCTAATTTCAAGTTATGCAAGTAATTTTAAGCAATCCTTACATTTCCTACCACCCCCCTCCCCAAACACATCCTACAAGTTCCACTTTTCTCATCCTTGTATCTCTTCATTATCACCTCTTCCCCAGCCAACAATGGGTCATGCTGGAGAGAAGGAATGGGTGACGTTTCTGGCCGAGAACCTTCTTCAGACCGTTTGAAGAAAGGTCCCGACCTGAAACGTCACCCATTCCTTCTCTCCAGAAATGCTGCCTTTCCCGCTGAGTTACTCCAGCATTTTGAGTCTATGGTGTGCACCAGCATCTGCCGTTCCCGTCTACACACAACAATGGGCCATTATAGGCCCCTTCCTTGGTTATCTGTGCCGGCCCTGCTACGTTCTGGCCTTTTCTTACTTCCAATTCGCTCCCCTCTACTTTCAGTCCGAAGAAGGGTCCCGACCCGAAATATCACCCATCCTTTTTCTTCAGACGTTCTGCCTGACCCGCTGAGTCACTACGGCACCTTGTGTTTCTCTTCACCTATTTGACATTTCCTTTCAGAAAGGTGTACGTTGTAAAATTCACCAGTCTTTGTTGTGTTAGCAATTGGCAATCCCTTTGTCCCAATCACCCTCCCTGGCCAGCAGCAACAGCAAATTCATGTCAAAGGGTTATGGGGAGACGGCATTAGAATGGGGTTGAGGGGGAAAGATAGATCAGCCATGATTGAATGGCTGAGTAGACTTGATGGGCCTATTTCTGGTCCTATGACATGAATTTAGTCATGCCCTTGTCTAGTAATCCACGACCCACAGACAACTCCGAGCTGTTTAGTTAGAGATGCTGCTTGTAAAGTGGCCATTTGACCCACCGAATCTACGCCAAACATTGGTCAGCCGTTCTTCTTTATCCCATTTATGCATCTACTCCCTACACACACACGGGGGGGGGGGGGCAATTTTACAGCGGGCAATTAATCGACAAACCCCCCACGTCTTTGGGATGTGAGAGGATACCGGAGGAAAACTCACGTGGGTAACAGGGCGAACATGCAAACTCCGTGCAGACAGCACCCGAAGTCAGGATGGGTCACTGGCTCTGCCAGCTGTGCCACTGTGCCACCCTTGAGCTGTGCCCCATGAGACTAATTCATCATCTTTTCACCACAGTCTGACTATGAATTGTTTTATCCCGTTTTTAGGACGTGTTTGAAATGAAGTTTGCAAAAATGCCGGACGAGCCCGCGGACGCATCTCCGCCCCCGTCCCTCCCGCCACCGGCCGCCGCCAAACCCAAGCCGACGTCGAGTGACAGCAGCCGGGAATCGTCGTCCAATTCCAACAGCTCCGATTCGGAAGAGGAGCGGGCAAACCGGTTGGCGGAACTGCAGGAGCAGGCAAGTGTCGTCCCGGCCACGCGACTAAGATGGCGGTGTGGATGTCCGTGCATCGTTGAGCTTGTTTTCTCTTGCACTTATCTGCATAGCTGCACCAGCACTCAGCGCACCGAGAATGTTCCTGTGGACAAAGATGCTTCAGGGCCTGGATCCAAGTATTTTGCAGAGCCCCCTCTGCAGTTCACGGCCCCTTGCTTCTTGAGATCGAGGGATAACACAGTAGGCAGCACGGTGGTGCCACGGCAGAGTTGCTGCCTTACAGCGCTTGCAGCGCCAGAGTCCCGAGTTCGATCCTGACAACGGGTGCTACCAAAATCCTTCATTTTTTTTTCAAGGAGAGAAGTAATAGATCAAATAGGATTTCAGCTTAGCAATGCTTCTGAGCAATGGCCAGTTTGCAGGTCCGGCAGCACTCTCCCTCTCTATTGTCCTAGTGACAGTGCAGTCAGTACCGACCCTGTCCCAGTGGCAGCTCTTCATCAGCAGCATTCCTACTAATAGTGTAGTCCTTTAGTTTAGCTTAGTGTTTAGATACAGCGGGGAAACAGGCCCTTCGGCCCATCAAGTCCGCGCCGACCAGCGATACCCGCACACTAACACCATCTAACACAAGAGGGACAATTTAACAGTTTTACCAAGCCGATTAGCCGACGAACCTGTACATCTTTCGCGTGTGGGAGTAAACGGATCTCCCGGAGAAAACCCACTCGGGTCAGGGGGAGAACGTACATACTCCATACAGACAGCACCCATAGTCAGGATCGAACCCGGGTCTCTGGCACAGTAATCATAATCATACACTATTAGCCAAGTATGTTTTGCAACATACGGGGAATTTGGTTTGCCGTACAATCATACCAATAAAAAGCAACACAGCACACAAAATACATTGTTACATAAACATCCACCACAGTGACTCCTCCACATTCCTCACTGTGATGGAAGGCCAAAAAAAGTTCAATCTCTTCCCTTCTTTGTCCTCCTGTGGTCGGGGGCCTCGAGGCTTCCGTTGACGGGGTGATCTTGGCTCCCGTAGGCAGCGGTCGAACCCTCCGCACAGTGGCGATCAAGCTCCCGCATCGAGGGGGGTCTCAGCTCCCCCGCGCCGTGCGATCGGACCCCGGGTCGGGGCTGGTCGAACCTCCTGCGACTTTGGAGCTTCTCAGTATCACCCTGTCCCACTTAGGAATCCTGAACGGAAACCTCTGGAGACTTGGGTGCCCCACGCAAGGTTTCCGTGAGGTTGAGGTTGCCGGAGGTTGCAGGTAGTGGAAGCAGGTAGGGAGACTGACAAAAACCTCCGGGAACCGCACGGAAACCTGGGGCAGGGGCGCAAAGTCTCCAGAGGTTTCCGTTCAGGTTTCCTAAGTGGGACACGGGGCATAACGATTGGCTTGTGTACGTTGAGGGTAATTCTATTATTTTCTCCCCTCAGCTGAAAGCTGTGCACGAGCAGCTGGCAGCGTTATCCCAGGCTCCTGTCAGCAAGCCGAAGAAGAAGAAAGAGAAGGAGAAGGAGAAAGAGAAGAAGGAGAAAAAAAAGAAGGAAAAACACAAGGTGAAGGTTGAAGAGGAAAAGAAGGGGAAGTCCTCACAGGGGATGAAGCAAGTGCAGTCCAAGAAGCACGGCAGCAAGAAGCCCAGCAGTGGGAATGCTGCACCCAGGTGCGACACACTATATCGTCTGTAATTGTGGATGCACACACCCATGGGAAGGCTGGAACGTATTTCTGCCTGGCTCCGTGCTTAGGCCCTGTTGCACGACTGTATTTACTGGGCAGCACACTTTGGGAGGGTCTTGGAGAGAGTTAGGGAGAGATTTGGAGAGGTGGCAAGTGGGGGTTAGTGGAGGGAGAGTGATGAGGAAGAACAGAGTGGGAGAATGATGGGGGGGAAAGAGTGGGGGGGGGCAGAGTGATCACATGATAGGAGCAGAATTAGGCCGTTCGGCCCATCAAGTCTACTCCGCCATTCTCTCATGGCTGATCTGTTCTCTCCCTCCTAACCCCATTCTCCTGCCCTCTCCCCAGTGGGAGGATGATGGGGAGACAGAGTGGGAGGATGATGGGGGGGGGTCACGGTGATGGTGGGGAGACAGTGGGAGGATGATGGGGAGGGTCAGAGTGGGAGGATGATGGGGGGACAGAGTGGGAGGAGGGTGACGGGGCAGGGCGGTGACCCGAAGATAGCGCTGTCGCCAGGGTCTACAACGTGAGCTGCATTGACAGCCGTGTACACTGGTGAAGAAGGGCTCACCGATGCAGACCAGCGGCAACAGCGCCTGATTTTAAAGTGACACGACACAAAATGCTGGAGTGTCTCAGCGGACTGCATCAGACTGAGGGAGGGTCTCAATGTCACCCATCCATGCTCTGTAGAGAACCTGACCTGCACTTTGTGTCCTCTTGGTGGGTGAAGAAAGGTTGGCTGGCGCGCCTTGCCAGTTGGGAGTGTGGTTGGAAGCCAGGGCTCCAAACGGCCGGGGAGAGGGTGGGAGCCAGGGATGGGTCGGCAGGTCATTCCATTCACATTCAGTTTATATTTGTTTTATTTAAGTTTCTAGCACCCCATGTGCTTTAGATACACGGGAGGGGTGTCATTAGTGAGGCAGGGGTGTAATGTTTCATTATCAGGTGACCTCTGTTAGTCCAGAAAAACAGATAATCCAGGAAAGACTCTGGAAAATCAGTGCTCAACCTGTACTATTGTTCTTTCCTGGGTCTTTATCCCATGGTTTAATCAACTCTCTGAGTGAAAAATTCCTGCTCTCCAATCAAAGTTAATCCCTGTATTTTTTTTTAATTCCCCTCTTAATATTCCTTGGCACTCAAAACCCTTAACTGTACTAAATGACTAGTTCTTCAAAGTAGCCGGTTGTTTAGTGATTGTGTTGCGTGCACAGCAACTTGGTGCAGCGGTAGAATTGCTGCCTTACAGCGTCAGAGACCCGGATTCCATCCTGATCACGGGCGCGTGTCTGTGTGGAGTCTGTACGTTCTCCCCGTGACCGCATGCGTTTTCAACGAGATCTTCGGTTTCCTCCCGCACTCCAAAAACGTACAAGTTTGTCGGTTCATTGGCTTGGTATAAGTGTAAATTGTCCCTAGTGTGTGTAGGATGGTGTTAGAGTGTGGGGATCGCTGGTCGGTGCAGACTCGGTGGGCCGAAGGGCCTGTTTCAGCGCTGTATCTCTAAACTAAACTAAACCTCACTGGCTTCGGTAACTTGAGAAAGTTGGCCCTAGTGTGTGTAGGATGGTGTATGGGGTGATCACGGGTCAGCGCGGACACGGTGGGCCGAAGGGTCTGTTTCAGCGCTCTATCTCCAACCTAAACCAAAAGCGATTTGTTCTTCAAAGTGGCCGGTTGTTCAGTAAATGTGCTGGGAGAACCTGGGGGCATTGAGGATGAAGCTGCGCTCCTTGACCATGGCCCCATTCCTTCCCTTGTGTCCAGAACCCTGAAGAAGGCAGCGAAGCAGGTGGTTCCAGTCCATGACTCTGAAGAGGAGGAGGAAGCTCAGCCCATGTCGTACGACGAGAAGCGGCAGCTGAGCCTGGACATCAACAAGCTGCCGGGTGAAAAGCTCGGCCGTGTGGTGCACATCATACAGTCCAGGGAGCCCTCTCTCAGGGACTCCAACCCCGACGAGATTGAAATAGACTTTGAAACGTTGAAGCCCACAACTCTGCGGGAGCTGGAGAGATACGTCAAATCTTGTTTGCAAAAAAAGCAGCGGAAACCGTACAGTAAGTGAGAAGATTTGTGGAACCGCAGTGGATTTTGTGTATGTCAACTGTAATAGCATAATAAGTGTATGAATTACATGATCGCATTTCTCATTCATTCTCCTTGCTCCCCAATCCTGTTAAAGTGTCCCTTTTCCATGCAGCTTGCCCCAGTCACCATTTTCCACGTGTCACCTCTCAGTGAGGGCGGCTCATGCTGCATTGATGGCCATCCTGTCCTCATTCCACCATTTTACATACAATGGAGTCATTGCAATGTGATCAAGTCAAGGGAGTGTAGACACCCTCCATCCTCTGCTCCATCCCTGGGCTGACAGGGAACAGATATCTCCCTGCCTTGGCTTACAGGGAACGGACTGCTCACTTCCTTGGCATCTCCCATCCGGTGTGATATGCTGACACTGTCCGATCGTCCACCTGCAAACATAGTGACAGCAAAGAGTGGGCCAAGCAGAGCCTTGGGTTCAAGTTCAAGTTCAAGAGAGTTTATTGTCATGTGTCCCTGATAGGACAATGAAATTCTTGCCTTGCTTCAGCACAACAGAACATAGTGGGTAAACCTGGAGCAAAGGGTTAACACACCTGCTCCGAGGTTTGCACATGTTGTTTCTGTCGCAGTAAATATGCAAGTTGAATGCTGGAGCTGATTCCTGGTGATCATTGTACAAACGCATGGTTTTGCCTGCATAGCGCAAATGGCCCAGATATTTTAAATGTTCCAGATAGTTTCTGTATCTGTGGAGTGCAGTTCATTTGATGGCCACAGGGGACACCAGGTGGTGAAGGGCAGCTGGCCAGGCAGGTGATACACGGTTGGGTTGGTTTGTTATGTTGCCTTGGGCAGCCATTGCTCTATGTTGAGGCTGTAGAGATGGGGGTGTTACAGTGTGTGGGGTGAGTGTCGTAGACCATCGTTGCATAGAGCTGTTGTATGGTAGCAAAGGCAGGGCGGGCTAATCTGCCTCTTAAACGCTTGTCATAGAAACATAGACAATAGGTGCAGGAGTAGGCCATTCGGCCCGTCGAGCCTGCACCGCCATTCAATATGATCATGGCTGATCATCCAACTCAGTATCCTGTACCTGCCTTCCCTCCATACCCCCTGATCCTTTTAGCCACAAGGGCCACATCTAACTCCCTCTTAAATATAGCCAATGAACTGTGGCCTCAACTACCTTCTGTGGCAGAGAATTCCAGAGATTCACCACTCTCTGTGTGAAAAATGTTTTTCTCATCTCGGTCCTAAAAGATTTTCCCCTTATCCTTAAACTGTGTGTGGCCCCTTGTTCTGGACTTCCCCAACATCGGGAACAATCTTCCTGCATCCAGCCTGTCCAACCCCTTAAGAATTTTGTACGTTTCTATAAGATCCCCCCTCAATCTTCTAAATTCTAGTGAGTACAAGCCGAGTCCATCCAGTCTTTCTTCATATGAAAGTCCTGATGCTTTATCGATGCTTTGCATCCAGTTTTAAGGAATGTGGAGGCTCTAGATTGCTAATTTATCGAGGACCAAATAATAATAATAATAATAATAATCTTATTTATATAGCACATTTTCAGTCAACTTGCATTGACCCCAAAGTGCTTCACATAATTACATTACATTACACACAGGCAAAGGTGGGTGAAGTGTCTTGCCCCAAGGACACAACGACAGTATGCACTCCAAGCGGGATTCGAACCGGCTACCTTCTGGTTGCCAGCCGAACACTTAGCCCATTGTGCCATCTGTCGTCCCAAATGCACCCTCACACTCTTCTTGCAAGCGTCCCATATATTACTGATGAGCAGGTGTGGATCATCACTCATGACCAGCTTGCCTCGTCACTATGCAATTTCTATGGACTATTTTCTCTCGTGTCCTGACCCCAGGATGAGGAAAGAGCACTTTGGACTTAAAAGTGTTCCTTGCTCTCAGCCCTGTGGCCTCCTCTGAAACCACGGTGATTCTTCTATCTGACACCTAGTGAATGGACATCATTCTAGAGTCAGATGAATTAAGGAGTTCCACAGGTTGCAGCATTGACGTCCCAGTTCTAATCACAACAAAATAATGTGAGTTTAAATCCCTCTGCGGCTATTTAAATTCAGTTAAAAACGAAAAAATAAAAAAGGTCTTGGTAAACGTGCGACTGTAGATAATCCAAAAATAAAAGTGGGTTCTTTATTACTCGTTACGTTGAGAAGTTCGAGGAACAGGATTAGGCCATTTGGTCCATCAGGTCACCCTTAACCCCTGACACCCTTGCTAATCAAGAAGAAATTAAGGACATTGATTAAGGCGAAGAATCTGTACCCCGTGCCAATTCCTGATCTGTGTGTGACTCCAGAACTTGCACTTAAATGCTTCAATCATGACTGCTGTCAGAAGTCCCTTAGCAGGATGCACAGTAGTCTCAAACTGCACGAATGCCACCGCGCCTGTCCCCTCGATTTCCAGGGCAACAGGAAGACCAGCCTTGCCCCCAGTTCGCACAACTCGAGGGTGATGGTAGAACAAACGATACAATTGTCTGATGTTGAAAAATCTTGGAGAATTCATTTGTTGCTGGTCCGTCTGGTGGCTGCCGGTGAACCATGTACTGTGATACCGGGGTCCTTTCTCTTTGCTGCAGCCTTCAGTGTATTCTCAGCTGTGCAACGGTACAGCGATAGCCTGTGTATCGCACACATGTCATTTTACAGTGGTGTCGGACGGAAGTGCAGATGCTGGTTTACACCGAAGATAGACACAAAATGCTGGAGTAAGTCTGTAACAGCGGTCTGAAGTAGGGTCTCGACCCGAAACGCCACCCATGCCTTCTCTTCAGAGATGCTGCCTATTTACTCCACCATTACTGGAGTTACCCCAGCATTTTGTGTCAATCTAATTTTACAATGGCCTGTCCATTTATGACAGGCGTGCAGTGTTACATTGAGGTCCACGCGTGTAACATTAGATTGGATTAGACTTTAGATTTTAGAATCAAATCTAATCTAATCTAATCTAAGGTCCACGTGTGTAACGCTACATAGCTTTGTATTAGCTCGTGGTAGTAAGATATCAGCCCAAGTGCCTTTGCACCTGGATCGGCTTATAATCTGTTTTGTTTTCTCACCTAAAAGATCCTTTATCTTTGTTTCAACCACAAATTTGCAGACAATTCCCCCGAAACGTTCATTGGTAGAGATGGTGAGGAACAGCAACACCGATCCCTGTGGGACTCCACTAGTAGCCGGCCCCCATTACCAGGTATACACCGTGATCCGGGTTAACAACCTCCATCAAACCAGTCAATTCCTCCAAGAGAAATTTAGTCCGTTTGCTAAGATTTAACCTTTTCTCCTCCAGATATCAGTTTGACCTCGAGTAACCTTTTATCAGTTCATGGGGAGTGGAGAATCATTCCTTTTAGTTGGTTTCCCAGTTCTGATTTTCTGCATATTAGGTCTGAATATTAGGTTTTTAGTTTCAGGGAGACAGCACGGGAGAATGCCCTACAGCTCACCGAGCCCTCGCTGGCCATCGATCCACCCGTTCACACTAGTTCTATGCTACCCCACTTCCTCATCCGCTCTCTGCACGCGTGGGGCAATTTGACAGAGGCCAATTAAACGACAAAACCCCACAGTTTTGGCACGCGGGAGGAAACCAGAGCGCCCAGAGGAAGCCCACGCGGACATATGGAGAACGTACAAGTCCCACACAGTGGTCAGGATGGAACCTGGGTCTCTGACTCTGTGAGGCAGCAACTCCAGCAGCTGTGCCTCTGTGCCGCCCTCATCAATCTGTCTCCACAGTTAGTCTTAGCCTTCTGCTCGACTTTCTCTCATTCAGGGAACAATCCCACAAAACACATGAAACTGCTTAAGTACCCGATTCTTTAAATGGTCTCAGAGAAATGACACTTGTAATTCAGACTATACTCCTTATTAAATACCACAGGAGTACCAACCATGGGAGGTGTCATGGTCGAGGCGTTAAACTGAGGCCCTCTGCCAACAAAGTTGGGTGTGAAAGGTTCCATTCAACTATTCTGATGAAATAGGAAACATTGAGTGTCCTGGCCAATATTAATCACTCTGATAAAACTGAAAATTAAATTTCAGCTTGTTATCACATTGTGGTCCTTAGGGTTTTACTGTTCAAATTGGCGACTTTATTTCTTAGATGTACGATAAACAGTGGGTGTAAAGGACTTGGGGGCATCCTGTGGCCATGAGAGAGGTTGTGCATATACTACTCTCTGTCTTTGTCATCTATTCTACTGGGTACCCAGTGCGGTTTGTTTAAAATGAATGGAAGGAAGAAAGTCAATTCATGGTGGCTTCATCGGATCTGGAGCTGGAAATTTGCTCTAGTTGCCATTGCAGCTGAACCTGAGAGTTTGAAGCATGAGCAGGTGCCGTGGTTTAGTACCGCCAATATCTTCCAGCCCTGGGGAGAATGGCCTTAACAGATCAGAACAGGGGGTAGCACCCAAAGTACGCTCCTGGTGAGAAACATCATCAGAGGTTTGTTCAAGAACTATTCATCTGTCATGCTTTACATTCCTGTCGGTGTCCGTCCGATTTTCCATAAAAGTGTGGCTTTTAATCCATTGCACACATATAATTTCATTCATCCATTTCATGCAGTTCTTCTTCACAATCCTTCCTTCGTCAACAGGCATTAAGTCAGTGGGGTAAGAATTCAAGGGGCATTGATTCACTGGACTAAAAGTTCCGGTGAGCACTCTTGGTATTTCCCCTCTTTGACAGCGCAGCATTTTCATGGATTCACACGTCTGACATCGTGACGTGCTCTCGATGCTGCCTCATCAGTGATAGGAGCAGAATTAGGCCATTCGGCCCATCAAGTCTACTCCGCCATTCAATCATGGCTGATCTATCTTTCCCTCTCAACCCAATTCTCCTGCCTTCTCCGCTTAACCCCTGACACCTGCACTAATCAAGAATCTATCAATCTCAATCTTAAAAAATATCCATTGACTTGGCATCCACAGCCGTCTGTGGCAATGAATTCCACAGATTCACCACCCTCAGACTAAAGATATTTCTCCTCATCTTATTCCTAAAGGAACGTCCTTTTATTCTGAGGCTGTGGCCTCTGGTCCTAGACTCTCCCACTAGTGGAAACATCCTCTCCACATCCACTCTATCCAGGCCTTTCACTGTTTGGTAAGTTTCAATGGGGGTTCTAAACTCCAGCAAGTACTTGCCCAGTGCCATCTAGCGCTCATCGTATGTTAACCCAATCATCCCTGGAGAGTTTTGCATTCTGATGCTACAGCGTCAGAAAGTCAGTACAACCCCCAGCGCCAACCCAACCTGCTCCACACCCCATCTCGGCATTGACATTGTTTACCTGGATTAAGAGCTGAAGTGCGTGAAATGGTCTCAGTCCCACCACCCTTCACTAAGATGCAGAGAGTGGCGTGGTGGAACTGAGTGGATTATGCGGGCTCTCCCAGTTAATTTTGGTTTGTTCCTCCTGCTGTACAATCTGCTTGTTTGTAACAATTGGCCGTTGTGATTCAGCTGCGCCGTCAAAGAAGAGCACGGGGAAGTCGAAGGAGGAGCTGGCTCTGGAGAAAAAGAAGGAGCTGGAGAAACGATTGCAGGACATGAGTGGACAATTTAACCACAGCAAGAAACTCAACAAAAAAGGTAAACGGTTCATTTTGCAACTGGAGGGAGGCGCGGACATTAGTCCGTGGCAGCGACCTCAGCGTTTGGGCTTGTTAACAAAGCATATAGAAACATAGAAACATAGAAATTAGGTGCAGGAGTAGGCCATTCGGCCCTTTGAGCCTACACCGCCATTCAATATGATCATGGCTGATCATCCAACTCAGTATCCCGTACCTGCCTTCTCTCCATACCCCCTGATCCCCTTAGCCACAAGGGCCACATCTAACTCCCTCTTAAATATAGCCAATGAACTGGCCTCAACTACCCTCTGTGGCAGAGAGTTCCAGAGATTCACCACTCTCTGCGTGAAAAAAGTTCTTCTCATCTCGGTTTTAAAGGATTTCCCCTTGATCCTTAAGCTGTGACCCCTTGTCCTGGACTTCCCTAACATCGGGAACAATCTTCCTGCATCTAGCCTGTCCAACCCCTTAAGAATTTTGTAAGTTTCTATAAGATCCCCTCTCAATCTTCTAAATTCTAGAGAGTATAAACCAAGTAATATGGAACATGAACAGAACAGGCTAGCGTGGCTGAAAGGCCTTGGTCAAGATGGGGCTAATTTTGGGCCCCATATCTGAGGATGGATGTGCTGGCACTGGAGAGGGTCCAGAGGAGGTTCACGAGAATGATCCCAGGAGTGAGTGGGTTAACTTAGCATGAGCGTTTGACATCTACCAGCTGGAGTTTAGAAGGATAAGTGGGGGGACCTCACTGAAACTTACCGAATAGTGAAAGGGCCTGGATAGAGTGAATGTGGAGAGGATGTTTCCACTAGTGGGAGAGTCCATAACCAGAGGTTGTATCCTCAGAATAAAAGGACGTTCATTTAGGAAGGAGACGAGGAGGAATTTCTTTAGTCAGAGGGTGGTGAATCTGTGGAATTTGTTGCCAGAGAAAGCTGTGGAGGCCAAGTCAGTGGATATTTTTACGGCAGAGATAGATAGATTCTTGATTAGTACGGGTGTCAGGGGTTATGGGGAGAAGGCAGGAGAATGGGGTTAGGATGGAGAGATAGATCAGCCATGATTGAATGGCGGGGTAGGCTCGATGGGCCGAATGGCCTAATTCTGCTCCTATGACTTATGACCTGTTCACTCGCCGACCTGTCGGGGGACGAATGGTCAAATTTAGGCTAGAACGTGGAACATTGAAAAGCACAGAGGAGGAAAAATCCCTTTGGCTCACAATGCCTGTGGTGAACATAACGCTAAGATAAACAAACCCTCTTCTGCCCACATGAGATGCATATCCTTCCTTTTCGATAGATTGATGTGCCTTTCTAAAAGCATTTTCAGGTCATAGGTGATAGCAACAGAATTAGGCCATTGGGCCCATCAAGTCTACTCTGCCATTCAATCATGGCTGATGTATCTCTCGCTCCTAATCCCATTCCCCTGCCTTCTCTCCATAACCCCTGACACCCGTACTAATCAAAACGAATTAAACCCTCTCAGCCTATCTGTGTCTACTAGTGTCTCTGGCAGTACATTCTAGGCACCCAGCACTCTATAGAAAAAAATACTTATCTCTGTTACATTTTCCCTTCTCAGCTCAAACCTGTACCCTCCAGTTTTTGACATTTCCAACCTGGGGGAAAGAGGTTCAATCTACCCTATCTCTGCCTCTCATCGTTTTATATACTTCTATCAGGTTCCCCCTCAGCCTCCACCATTCCCGAAAAAACAATTCAAGGTGGTCCATCCTCCAGTAACCCCTAATCCATCTTCTGTACTCGATATAGTGTGGAAGCATGCCCTTCCACCCAACTTGCCCATGCTGATCAACATGCCACATCTACACTAGTCCCACCTGTCTGTCTTTGGCCCATATCCTTCTAAATCTAATGTGTAGGGAGGAACCGCAGATGCTGGTTTACACCGAAGATAGACACAAATAGCTGGAGTAGCTCAGCGGGACGGGCAGCATCTTTGGAGAGAAGGAATGGGTGACGTTTCGGGTGGGGACACTTCTTCAGAAGTCTGAATTCTGCCTAATTCTGCCCCGTGAACTTACGAACGTCTTTGGGATGTGGGAGGTGGCCGGGGCACCCGGAGAGAACCCACGCGGTCACAGGAAGAACGTGCAAGCTCCACACCGAAGTCAGGATCGAACTTGGGTCTGTGGTACTTTGGGGCAGCTGCTCTCCCAGCTTCATCACTGCCGCTCTGAATTACATGTTGTCGATTTCTACACTAACATTCGGGTGTTCTCTTTCCCCCCCCCCTACAGCGGATAAATCAGACTCCGGGCAAGGAGGGGGCCCTTCTCGTCTCAGTGGCAGCAGCAGTTCCTCCTCCGATTCGGGCAGCAGCAGCTCCAGCGGTTCCAGCTCCTCAGACACCAGTGAATCCGAATAGCTCTGGTCTGGTCTGGTCTGCTCTTGCCTTGCAACCTGGATGCTGGATGTACAGTTTAGGCACAGAGGACTTGCCCTGCTGCCGGCCTGCACAACCTGAACCATACCTCAGCAGATTCGAAGGCTGTGCTCTATATATTTTAATGGCTGAACTTGCTGCAAGGGGACCCTGACAAGCACATTCCATCGATGATCATTGACCCAGCACACGACCCAATGAGTGCGAGTGGATGAGAGTGTTGCTGCAACTGAGTCGTTGGCTTGAGCGCAGCTTTTGACTGCGTGGGTGCAGGCTGTACGGCGTGCGTGTGTATGTATGTGCGTGTGTATGCATGTATGTATGTATATGCGTGTGTATGTATGTATGTGCGTGTGTATGTGTGTGCGTGTGCATCAACCTAATTTATTGACGTCAGACAAACAAATCAATTTGGGACCAATGGAAGAAGATATCAAGCGTCGGATTCCATTGCGTGGGTGGCCGATGGCCTGTGAGATTCTTCACCTTTATATTCAGGCAACACACCGGCCGGTGCTTAGTCACTTTGGGTGCTCGATTCAATCTGTACTTTTTCTTAAAGAGACTTTTGTCGTTTAATTCAGGAGGGAGGGATGGGGGACGGGGGGGGGGGGGAGGGGGAGGGGGAGGGGGGGGGGGGGGGGGGAAAGTGTACAGCGGGGAGTGTTAAAAAGTTAGGGATCAGGGTTTTTAAAAAAAACAACAATAATTTCAGGTTTTACCTCTTTGGGAAATAATTAGGGAAGGCGACGAGAGTGTTTAAAGATCAAAAGATTTGAAAATCATGGCTGTGTTTTTGTCCTTTGTGGGTTTTCTGAGTGTGTCTTGTAATCGGGTATTTTTTTTAATTTTTACTTCGAATATTTTATTCTCTTAAGCAGGAAAGAGCTTTGAAGCTCAACAATCCTGATGACAGGCTGATGCCCATGGATAGGACTGATTCTGATTGAGCTGCTCTGTCCCTTGGTTAATGACTTCTTGCTCTCCCCCTCCCTCCCTCCCCCCCCCCCCCCTCCCCCCCCCCTCCCCGCACCTCTCCTCCCCCCCCCCCCCCCCCCTCTTGCCCCCCCCCCCCCCCCCCCCCCCCCCCCCCCCCCCCCCCCCCCCCCTCCACCCCCTCCCTCTCCCCTGCACCCTCCCTCCCTCTCCCCCGCCCCCTCCCTTTCTCCCCCATCCGTCATTCTCCCTTTCCCCTTTCTCCCCCCCCCCTCCCCCCACCCCCACCTCTCCACCCCCCCCCCCCCCACCCCCCCACCCTCTCTCCCCCCCCCCCCTCTCTCCCCCCCCCCCCTCCCCCACACTACCCCCCTCTTCCCCCCATCTCTCTCCCCTACCCCCTCGCTCACCCACCCCCCCCCCCACCATCATCCCCCACACCCCCACTCTCTCTCCCCCCCCCCCTCTCCCCGCCCCCCCCCCCCCCCCTCTCTCCCCCCCCCCCACCCCCTCTCCCCCCCCCCCACCTTGCCTATCTCTGTTACAAATTACTTCTGTTGTTACTAATTGCAACCACTGGCGATTATTTAACGACTGCTTGCTGCGATTTTACATAATAACCCGTCTCACCAAATTTCTTGATCAACTATTGGTTTATTTCTGTTAGTGCATGCCCTGTACCTCCGAGCTTTTTACTCATTCTCCCGATTTTTTAGAGGTCCAATGCCTGGTCCTGGATTTTGGACATAAACTTAATCATCGCACCAATCCCCCCCCCCCCGGTTTGGGTTTTGAAATATTTTATTTTCCCTTGGAAACTTGCCTTTTTATGTATTGTGCATGCAGGTTTACAGCGACACCTAATATTTTTAATGCTGTTTACAGTTATAATTTTAAATTCTGTTGATAGAACATGTTGATGTAGTGATTGCTTATTGTATAAAGCAATGTGTCAGTACTGCCTGCTCAACAGAAACCATCTACTCAAGTATCGTGAGACCTCTTATTCTTTTGTTTCTTTGTCTACACGTTCAGAGGAGGGAATAATGTGGGTCCCATTTTTGCAGGGTTCAGAGTTTTCATAATAAATTCCAAAAGTGTTTACAGATGTTTTTTAGATTGTTCCTCTTTTGTTTACTCTCTGCCCTCATCTGTTCTCTTTCGCAGTCTCCAATCATTAGTTTACTTCAGAGACACAGATTGGAAACAGGGTCCTTGGGGCTACCTGAGTCCACGCCCACCACCATACACCAGTTCGATGTCATTCCAATTTTACATCCTACACACTAGTGGTAATTTACAGAAGCTATTTCTACCCGCAAACTTGCACTTCTTAATTATGTTGGAGGAAACCACAGCAACTGGCAAAAACCATTCACAGTGGCAGGGAGAATGTACAGACAGCACCCGTAGTCAGGATCGAATCCTGGTCTCTGGCACCATGAGGCAGCAACAGATCTACCACTGCGCTACTGTGCCTTCCGCCAATCTGTTATAACTCTGGCACTTCTTGCCCTCGAACCTGCATCTTTCCTGCAGTAGCTCGTCAATTGTCACTAAAACATTTGTGCAGGAAGGAACTGCAGAAGCTGGTTCGTACTGAAGGTGCTGGAGTAATTCAGCGGGTCAGGCAGCATCTCTGGAGTTAAAGGACAGACGATATTCTGGGTCAGGACCCTTCATCAGTGATGCTGCCAGACCCATTGAGTTACTCCAGCACTTTGTGTCTATCTTCGACAAAAACTTTAGTATTTGTTTAAAAAAAAAGTCTGAACTTCCTCAAATGATGTGGACTCATCCTCATTGATCACTATTACACCCAGAAAACATGCTCACTTCTCCCTCCCTTCCTCACTGAGATCCCACTTCTCCTGCCCTGTTGTGTGTGTGTGCTCTGAATCAAACCTAATAATCTTCCATGGTTTCCCCATTCTCCTATCTTCACTGTCTCTGGCCCCAACTCCAACCGAGTTTAATGCTGGGATAAAGTTGAATGAGGAACATTATGTCTCGTGCTCCCTCAACATATATTAATGTGGCAATCTTGTATTAGCTGTGGGTCACAACATGAGGAACTGAAGGCTTATGTCTGACTCCATCCACCTTTTAAAACATGTGGAACGGGAGTTTCCCCCGAGTTGTGAAAAGTTTGTGTTTCAGAAATCCTCAAAAAAAGAATGAGCTGAAAAGAAAAGAGCAAAATTGTGTCGAGAGAGAGAGCATATGATACATGGGAATCAGACTGTTTGTTGGAGGTTCAGGTGGGACAGAAATAAAAAGAGGCAGAGAGAAGCCATGGGAAAAAGTCTGGCAGCAACCACAAAGTGGAATATAAAAATATTCTAAAAGCATGGATGTTTTCTGGGAACTTCATTGTTTATAATATATTTTAGACGTGTATGTTGATGGTATGATTAGTGGTGACCGATTTCTGCTGAGTGGTTAGCACGTGACCAAAAGCTTTTCACTGTACCTCGGTACACGTGACAATAAACTAGACTGAAACCAAAAGTTTGCGGACAACTAAATCGATCAGTTTAGAGATATGGTGCAAACAGGCCCTTCGGCCCATCGAGTCCATGCCGACCAACGCTAATTCGATACTAAACACCACGGACAGTTTACAGAAGCCAATTAATCTCCAAACCTGCAGGACTTTGGAGTGTGGGAGGAAAACAGAGCACCTGGGGAAACCCACTTGGTCACAGGGAGTACGTGCAAACTCCGTACAGACAGCACCCACAGTCAGGATCTAACCCAGGGTCTCTACCGCTGCGCCACCGTGCATTAGTAGATTTGGAGAGAGTGAAGAATATTGTCCAGGGGTTCTGCAGGCCATGGATAGCTGGAAAGATTGGTGTAGTGGTGGTAGATGGAAGTTAATAGACAATAGGTGCAGGAGCAGGGCATTTGCCCCTTCGAGCCAGCACCACCATTCAGTGTGATCATGGCTGATCATCTCCAATCAGTACCCCATTCCTGCCTTCTCCCCATATCCACTGACTCCACTATTTTTAAGGGCCCTGTCTAGCTCTCTCTTGAAATTAAGTTGAAGTTAAGCCAAACGTGGGAGGGAAGCATTTTGTGAAGTCAAATTCTGGTAAGGTGTAGCGACCTAGGAGCTTTGATGTACAGAGAGAACTTGGGATGCAAGTCCATAAATCCCTGAAAGTAGTGATACATGGAGACGGGTTAGCAAAAAAAGGCATTTGATATGCTTGGAAGATAGGCGCAAAATGCTAGTACAAGCATCTGCAGTTCCTTCCTACACATTTGGTATGCTTGCCAAGATAGGCCAAAGCGGGGCTGTATAATGGATGAGTTGGAATGCCATCTTGTGGCCGCACAAAACTTTGGTGAGTCCACTCTTGGGAGTATTCTGTAGATTTGCTTGCCACACTGTAGGATGGTCCTGCTGTAGAGTGTGAGAAGATTCATGAGGATGTTCTTGAAGTAGAGGCTCAAGGTCTGGTCTTGTGCTGTACTGTTCTATGTGCTTCAATAACACTTTGGTTAGGCTGCATTTAGAGTATTGTGTGCAGTTACAGTTGCCCCATTACAGAAAGAATGTGGAGGCTTTGGAGACGGTGCAGATGTGATTTACCTGAATATAGTTGCAAAAAAAGCTGGAGTAACTCAACAGGTCAACTTTGGAGAAAATAAATAGTTGACGTTTCGGGTCGAGACCCTTCTTCATGCTGCTTGTATTGGATGGTATTAGCTACAAGGACAATAGACAATAGGTGCAGGAGTGGGCCATTCGGCCCTTCGAGCCAGCACCGTCATTCCATGTGATCATGGCTGATCATCCCCAATCAGTACCCCGTTCCTGCCGTCTCCCCATATCCCCTGACACCGCTATTTTTAAGAGCCCTATCTAGCTCTCTCTTGAAAGCATCCAGAGAATCTGCCTCCACCGCCCTCTGAGGCAGAGAATTCCACAGACTCACCACTCTGTGAGAAAAAATGTTTCCTCGTCTCCATTCTAAATGGCTCAGTCCTTATTCTTAAACTGTGGCCCCTGGTTCTGGAAAGGTGGGACAAACTTGGATTGTTTTATCTTGAGCGTTGGAGGGGTGATCTGAGAAATGTATAAAATTATGGGAGGCACAGATAAGAATAGTTTCTTTATTGGAGGCACAGATAAGATGGACAGACAGAACCGTATCCCCCTCAGGGTGGAAATGTCAAAGACTGGAGGGCAAAGCTTTATGGTGAGAGGGGCAACATTTGAAAGAGATGAGTGGAACTTGTTTTTTTTTCTACGCAGAGGGAGTGGTGGGTGCCTGGAACACGCTAGTCAGGTTAAAGAGGCTGAAGAAGGGTTTCGGCCCGAAACGTCGCCTATTTCCTTCGCTCCATAGATGCTGCTGCACCCGCTGAGTTTCTCCAGCACCTTTGTCTACCTTTGATTTTCCAGCATCTGCAGTTCCTTCTTAAACGGGTTAAAGAGGCTAGTAGATATGCAAGGGATGGAGGGACATAGACAGAGAAGCTTAGTTAAAATCGACATTGTCTAACTCGCTAAATATTACAAACGTCATTCCTATGTGGGAGAAACTCAGCATTTTTGGCCTGACGTCGGGATGTACACAAATTCAGAAATAATACCCCAGCTACTCAAGTGTTTGCTGTTTTTATTTCAGGTTTTCAATATTTGCATTTCATTTGTTACCTGTTCCAGACTGCCAGAGTCTCCATTAAAGCCAAGTCTCTGATAATATTATTACTGAAGACAAGGCGTCCCTGGAGCGCAATGACTGTCGCCAAATGCTGACATTTAAGTCGCTCATGTCAATGCTCCAACAGGCAGATTCACCATTTACACAAAGTTGTCATAGATGTTACAAAGTTGTCAGATGTTTATGAGAACGCAGCGAGTAAAACAAACAAAACAAAAAAAGCGAAACTGCAAAAATACCGTAGTTGCACAAAAATACTATGAATTTCATATTTGGAAGAGAAAAATAAAATATACTTTGAACCCGCGGTGGAGCTGGTCTACTGTGCTTGTCTGAGCCGCAGCCTCAAAGATTCTAGTGCTTCAGGTACACAAAAATGCTGGAGAAACTCGGCGGGTGCAGCAGCATCTATGGAGCGAAGGAAATAGGCAACGTTTCGGGACGAAACGTTGCCTATTTCCTTCGCTCCATAGATGCTGCTGCACCCGCTGAGTTTCTCCAGCATTTTTGTGTACCTTCGATTTTCCAGCATCTGCAGTCCCTTCTTAAAAACATCTAGTGCTTCAGACCTGACTTTCCACTCGTGTCGCCGCTTTTAATTTGTTTTTAAATACCCCCAGTTCCACATGGCCACTGTTATAGTGGGGCATCCATTCAGCCAGCGACAATCTACAACTAAATAAATAAACACACACACCACACACACAAATAAATAAATAAATAAATACACAGTTAATAGCTGTTGGTGGGTGGATGAACGAGAGCTTCGGCCACAGTTTATAATTGGCTTGTTCGTTGTTTTATCATTAGCTGCGCCCGACTGAAACCCCACTGACCGGTTCATATCTGAGCCAATTATAAACGCTGGAAGGGTTCTATAATCCAAAGCAACCGACCAGATGGGCTGTCGAGTTGACGACGAGTTGAAACGGGTTAGTGCCGGATCCCGAGTGACCCAGAGACAGGTCCGTTACTCCAGGTGCTGGTTGACCCCCCGTTGTAGACGGCCACTGTGAGTGAGATGACACACACACACACACACACGGGGGTGGTGGGGTGCTCCAACGGATGGACCTCGGATGTGAAGACACAAGGGTGAGCTGATTCAAGGGCAGAGTTGTTTCATTTGGTGCAGAATTGAGAGCGCCAGAGATAGGCACAGAATACTGGAGTAACCCAGAGTAACGTCTCTCTGGGGAATTTTAGGAAGAGGTGACCTTTGGAGTCGAGATTCTTCGTCCGGATCCAACAACGCCGCTGGCTGATTGAGTCCATTGCTTTGCAAGGGTCAAACGCGGATAGATGATTGCCCTGGTCGTGGATGAAACTCCCGGCCATTGTAAAACCCCGAATTCCTTTCACATGAGCGAACAGAACTGTGAGCGGGCCGGGCCCGGGACCGTGACCACTTTGCTCTTGTCCTGGATCAGCACGGGTTGGTTCCCGTACTGTCGGTACCACATGCTCTGGCTTCGGCCCAGGAAACTGTCCGCCCCGGGTCCGGGCCCCGAGCCCAGCGCCCGCTTCTCCAGCTCCTGTTGCTGTTGCGTCCAGATCACCAGCGACGTGTCGTTGTAACGCAGCCGCCCGTACGACTCGGACAAAGCCTTTTCGGCCAGTGGGCCCCTCCGGCCGCTCTCTGCAGCCCCGCTCATCATCATCCTCCCACCGCCGCCGCCGCCCGGCGCTGGAGCCGAGGCCCCACACTCACCATCTCAGTCAGACCCCTTTGTGTCAGTCAGTGCACGGAAACTGCCGAAAGGCGGCAACCATGGCAATCCCTGTCGCCCAATGTCTCCGGAAAAAGCCGAGCCCCTTGGCAACCCGAGGCAGTCAGTCAATCCACGGAAACACCCGAACCCTCCCGCGACTATGGCAACTCATTCAGTGTTCAAGAAGGAACTGCAGATGCTGGAAAATCGAAGGTAGCACGAAAATGCTGGAGAAACTCAGCGGGTGCAGCAGCATCTATGGAGCGAAGGATTTCGGGCCGAAACGTTACACATTTCATAGAAACATAAAAAATTAGGTGCAGGAGTAGGCCATTCGGCCCTTCGAGCCTGCACCGCCATTCAATATGATCATGGCTGATCATCCAACTCAGTATCCCGTACCTGCCTTCTCTCCATACCCCCTGATCCCCTTAGCCACAAGGGCCACATCTAACTCCCTCTTAAATATAGCCAATGAACTGGCCTCAACTATCCTCTGTGGCAGAGAATTCCAGAGATTCACCACTCACCATTCACCATTTCCTTCGCTCCATAGATGCTGCTGCAACTGCTGAGTTTCTTCAGCATTTCAGTGTTCAGTATTTATTTAATTTCATTCACTGAGTTCTTGCATACACAGAAGAAACGAAAAAAAACGTTACTTAATCAGTTTCCATTCAGTGTAGTTAATTTAAAAAAAAAAGTATAAATACATAGAGCTTTTAAGAAGAGACTGTTTTAACAAGGAACTGCAAGATGCTGGAAAATCGAAGGTAGCACGAAAATGCTGGAGAAACTCAGCGGGTGCAGCAGCGTCTATGGAGCGAAGGAAATAGGCAACGTTTCGGGCTGAAACCCGAAAGGGTTTCGGCCCGAAACGTTGCCTATTTCCTTGGCAACACATTGTTGCAGCATCTCTGCAACACAGGGCAGCATCTCTGGAGAGAAGGGAATGGGTGACGTTTCGGGTCGAGACCCTTCTTCAGACTGAGACTCGCGGGGAAAGGGAAACGAGACACTAGTAGACCATGATGTGGAACAGATATTGAACAAATGAATGGTAGACAAAAGTGCTGGAGAAACTCAGCGGGTGCAAGCAGCATCGATGGAGCGAAGGGTTTCGGCCCGAAACGTTGCCTATTTCCTTCGCTCCATAGATGCCACTGCACCCGCTGAGTTTCTCCAGCACTTTGGTCTACCTTCGATTTTCCAGCATCTGCATTTCCTTCTTAAATACTTGAACACATGAATGAACGATATGCGAAAAAGCAACAATAATAAAGGAACCGGGACATTGTTAGCTGCTTGCTAGGTGAGAACGAAAAGCTGGTGTGACTTATAGACACTAGAATGAATTAATTAATAAGTTTATTGGCCAAGTATTCACATACAAGGAATTTGCCTTGGTGCTCCACCCGCAACTGGCAACATGACATACAGTGACAGTTAAGAATGATAATACAACATTAAACATTAATAATAACACAATAAATGAATAATAATGTATTATTATATAGATAATAGACAATAGGTGTGGGTGGAGAGAGAGGGAATGCAGGGTTAGAGAAGTTAGTCTGAAGAAGGGTCTCGACCCGAAAGTCACCCTTTTACTCTAGGCTCATGCCGCCTAGGCCGCTGAGCCTACTAATCAAGAATCTGGAGTCACTCAGCGGGACCAGCGTCTGCAGTTCCTTCCAACACTAATCAAGAATCTGTCAAATCTTCATAGTTCACTCCAGCATTTTGTGTCCGGACTGTCTTCGGTTTAAACCGGCATCTGCAGTTCCTTCCCACACATTGAAAAATGATGAGCGATGAACGGAGAGACATCGAGCCCCGGGAACCACTGTCACTCCAAGCCAACTTAGACACCGGACAATCACTGTCCCGGGAAATACCAGAGCCCTTGCAAGCGAGGAAGGAGTCGCCGCGTTCTCCAGCGGCGGCGGTTCACGGACTGTCCGGCAGGTGGTGCTCGCTTCCCGGGATAGACCGGCAACTTGCGGTCTGCCTTGTGTAGCAAGCAAGCAACCACAGATGCTGGTTTGCACCGAAGATAGACATCTAGGTACGGGGGAGGAGAGGGGAGGGGGGGGGGGGGGGGGGGGGGGGGGGGAGGGGTGGAGACAGGAGAATGGGATTGGGAGGGAAAAATAGATCAACCATCCTCGAATGACAGAACAGACTTGATGGGGCCGAATGGCAAATCTGCACCTATGTCTCATGATCTAACCCAGAATAATTTGGCACAGTTCAAAAAGGCTGCTCGAGGGCGAGCAATAAAAGTTAGACAAAAAAAATGCTGGCGAAACTCAGCGGGCGAGGCAGCATCTATGGAGCGAAGGAAATGGGCAACGTTTCGGGCCGAACCCCTTCTTCAGACGATGTGTACCTTCGATTTTCCAGCATCTGCAGTTCCTTCTTAAACGAGCAATAAAAGTTCACAGTTTTGAACATGCGGTGGCTCGATTTCCCATTGACAGCAGGTACTTGGAATTGCATTCATCTGCACTCAACGACATGCGGCCGAGTACACAGAACAAATACTCAGCGTTTCCATGGATAATAGAGCAGATAACTTGAGCTAAATGAAGCCCATTCAGTCCCTCGTGCCATTATCCTTTAGGAACTCAACCTTCTACATCGATATCCAACCTCTCATGAAGATAGACACAAGATGCTGGGGCAACTCAGCGGGACAGTCAGCATCGCTGCAGTTTCGGCTAGAGACCCTTCCACTGTAGACAGTATCGACTATAACATATGATGAAGGAATGGGTCGACTGGGCTTGTATTCATTGGAGTTTAGAAGGATGAGAGGGTTTCTTATAGAGACATTTAAAATTCTTAAAGGATTGGACATGGTAGATACAGAAAAAATGTTCTCGATGTTTGGGGAGCCCGGAACCAGGGGTCACAGTTTAAGAATAAGGGGTCGGCATTTTAGGACGGAGATGTGGAAAAATAGTTTTTCACCCAGAGAGTTGTGAATATATGGAATTCTCTGCCACAGAAGGCAGTGGAGGCCAATTCACTGGATGTTTTCACGAGAGAGTTAGATTTAGCTCTTAGGGCTAAATGATTCAATGGATGTGGAGAACGGGAACTGATTTTAGATGATCAACCAGGATCATATTGAATGGCGGTGCTGGCTCGACGGGCCGAATGGCCTACTCCTGCATCTATGACGAAATAGCCACTTCCTAAGCGGAAGATGGTACAAGGCAACGTGTAAAAGTTACAGAAAGAAAAGATTGTGCTGTCAAAAGTGGGAAAGAGTACTGATTTTAATTATATTTGTTGAGTCTAGACGGGTGCAATTGAAAGGCGATGACAGGTGAGGCAATTGCAGCGGGTGGAGCAACATGGTGCTAGTGAGCTAGGGCGCCTTATCAACAAAGGCCACGGAGAAGATACAAAGGCAGCATCTCTGGAGAACAGAGCTTCGGGTCTGAAGAAGGGTCCTGTCCTCATTCCATGTTTAAGAAGGAACGGCAGATGCTGGAAAATCGAAGGTAGACAAAAATGCTGGAGAAACTCAGCGGGTGCAGCAGCATCAGAAGCAGCGAAGGAAATAGGCAACGTTTCGGGACCGAAACCCTTTCGGGTTTCGGTCCCGAAACGTTGCCTATTTCCTGAAATGGTTCCTATTCGGGCCCGAAACGTTGCCTATTTCCTGAAATGGTTCCTATTCGGGCCCGAAACGTTGCCTATTTCCTTCGCTCCTTAGATGCTGCTGCACCCGCTGAGTTTCTCCAGCACTTTTGTCTACCTGTCCTCATTCCATGTTCCCCAGAGATGCTGCCTGACCCGCCGAGTTACTCCAGCACGTTGTGTCTTCTTTTTTGTAAACCAGCACCTGCAGTTTCGCTGAGGACTTTGAGGAACGTCCAATGCACACCGTCAGACAATGAGGAAACTGGGCGCAAGGCAGATGGACTACACTTCGGCGAAAGTTATTGTATAGCATTTAATGTCAATTTATTCAGAAACTACGGGCAATTTAAAGAGCAGAGGCAAGCGAAGTCGCGACAAAGGGTTTAGTGACACCTTCTAATTCATTTCCCCGGAAATAAGCAGCGTGTACATGATAATTGCAAATAAATTAAACGAATGAAATCAATTACAGCCGAACTGTTTCATGGGACGTTTGACACTGAAATTACCCAATCGCCTCCATTCTCTCTGAATATAACGCTACCCAGTGCAACGTTTTTTTAGCTGATCTTAGCCTCATTTGCCTGGTGATTTTCCACATATATGCTGGAAAAAAAACGTAGAGCTCTGCCTCACTCCCTTCGCTGTAAACCCCAAAATACCTGTCACTGCGTCTAGATTGTGACATTGTCAGACTTCCTGTACTGGATGGGCAAAAATCTGGTTTCATGGCAAAAAACCCCCAACATGATTCAATGGTTTCTTTCAACTCCTCTCCAACTAAATCTACAATGTTCAAGAAGGAACTGCAGATGCTGGAAAATCGACGATAGACAAACGTGCTGGAGGAACTCAGTGGGTCAGGCAGCATCTCTGGAGAAAAGCAAGGGTGACGTCCAGAGATGCTGTCTGACCTGCTGAGTTACTCCGTCTACCTTTGGTGTAAACCAGCATCTGCAGTTTCATTCCTATACAAAATCTGGAAGTAATTATTGTCAATATCAGGAAAGCAGAATGGCAGGGGGAAGAAGGGTCTCGCCCCGAAACGTCACCCATTCATTCTCTCCAGAGAGCGCTGCCTGTCCCGCTGAGTTACTCCAACATTTTGTGTCTATCTTCTGTAACATAGTTTATTCCTATGTGTCTATTGTTTTTTTGAAGTTTGCTTTATTTGTTAGCAGGGCAGGCGCAACTATATACCTTTCGTAACGTCACTAACTTCTCCTCCGCAACCCTCAGAGATTGTTGGAAGAAGCATTAAACGTGTGTCGTTCAACAACAGATTTCGGAATGTTCATTATATATATAATTAAGTGATGTGGGTGATCCAGATCCAATGGTGCGTTAGTAAAGATGCCATAGTTATAGTCATACAGCGTGGAACCAGGCCCTTCGGCCCAACTTGCCCACACCGGCCCACGTGTCCCAGCTACACTAGTCCCACCTGCCTGCGTTTGGTCCATATCCCTCCAAACCTGTCCTATCCATGTACCAGTCTAAACGTTGCGATAGTCCCTGTCTCAACTACCTGCTCCGGCAGCTCGTTCCATACACCCACCAACTCGTTGTGTGAAGAAGTTACCCCTCAGGTTCCTATTTGATCCCCCCCCATCTTAAACCTATGTTCTCTGGTTCTCGATTCCCCGACTCTGTCATGTCAGGGTATGTGGGGATGGGCGGGGATTAGGATTTAAATGTATCTGGGGAATTAGAGGATAAAGGAATCGGGATTAAAGTGTAAACGAGCAGCGGTGTTTTAGGATATGGGAAATTGGGATCGTGGCTGCTCCTCTCGCTCTCTCTCACTTCCCGGTTCAACAGATTTGTTTCCATTCTGCAGAAGGGTCCCGAGTCGACCCGGACCGAAACGTTCCCCATTCATTCTCTCCAGAGATGCTGCCTGTCCCGCTGAGTTACTCCAGCATTTTTGTGTCCACCTTCGGTTTAAAGCAGCATCTGCAGTTCTTGTCTAAACCTGTTTTTACAAAAACCCCACAAAACCAACTCTATTTCACAGGAGATGGATGTCAATGGGATGAAATGCAGCGTTTCCTCGTTGTGCCCTCGATGTGCAAACCTGGTGCTTGATGTTTGAGTGATTATTTAACGGGTTAAATCAGAATTTAGATGCAGCTGAGGCGCGTTCACGTGTGTGTGTGTGTGTGCGCGCGCGCTCCCGAGGCATTCACAGTGTGCGCGCTCCCGAGGCTGGTTGCGCGTCCACGGGGAGTGTGTGCACATCGGCCACTGGGTGTCCACCGATCACCAGTCGCTTGGAGGAATCGCTGGGCTTGGATACAAAGTTGCCGGGGCCACAGATACATTGTGTCCGCGCCCGAGGATTGACTGAGCGTCGGGCCGGGGTCGGGCCGGGCTGGTGCCGGGTCGGTGCTGCAGGGAAGGCCGTCTCCTCCCCTTCCCCTTCCCCTCCCCTTCCCCTTGCTCCCGCTTCGATGGGAAGAGCCCCGGCTCCGGCCCGGGATCCCGCTCCTCCAGCCCGGCCAACTGCGCCCTGAGACACAGCGGCTCCAGTACCAGCCGCTCCCCCCAGCCGGCTCGCCAGGCATTCACATCCCCCACCCGCACACTAACACCCCCTACCCACACCCCCCCCCACCCCCTCCACCCCCACCCCCGGACCGTTAGTGTCCCGGGACCGTCATCCTAAACCCCCACCCTCCCCCCCCTCCCCCCCCCTCTCCCTCTCCTCTCTCCCTCTCTCCCTCTCTCCCTCTCTCCCTCTCTCCCTCTCTCCCTCTCTCCCTCTCTCCCTCTCTCCCCCCCCGGCATCTCCGCCCCAGAACCTGTTCTTCTGTCCCCCTCCCACCCCCTGTGGCTCCCTGTCCTTGTCCCTGCATCCCCCCCGGTCTACACAACCTCACCCCACCGTCCACTAACGCGTTGCCTTTGAAATACCCGGGACCTTTCGCCCATTTAACACCCCCCCCCCCCCCCACCAGGCCCCTCTCACCCCCTTTTCCTTCCATCTCATCAAAATCAAAGTATCCTTTATTTGAGAAATTCTCATTTCTCCCACTCCCACCCCTCCCCACCTGAGCCTTGCTCCCTCTCCTAGTCCCCAATTCCTCCCTCTGACACAATTGTCCTCTGAACTTGTTTGCGCCCCCCCCCCCCCATTCTCTCTCTCTCTCCTCCCCTCCCTCCCATTCTCATTTACCCTCCTCCCCAATCCCCATTTCCAGGATTAATCCCCCTTGGAATCCCAGCAGCTTCTCCATCTCCCTACCCTGACACTTCATCCTCTCCTTCCCTTCCCATCCCATCCCATCCCTGGACATTCCCTCTCCACACGTTCCCCGCACCCAGCTGCAGGATGGAGGAGTGGAGGCAATGTGGACGTTGGCTAATAGACTGCAAGGTGTTGCCCCCCAACCACAGGGTGGTGTGGCCGGCAGCCCAGGTTTTCGACCTGGCGCAAGCTCTGAGAGACGGAGTGCTGCTCTGTCAGCTTCTGCACAACCTGAGCCCCGGCTCCATCGATCTCAAGGACATCAACTTCAGACCACAGATGTCCCAGGTATGTGCCAGGTGTCTAGAGGGGTGGGGGGGAGGAGTACGATGGGCCAAACGCAGGCAGGTGGGACTAGTGTGGGCACGTTGGGCTGAAGGGCCTGTTTCCATGCTGTGACTACGTGACTCGGGACATACCTTGAAACAAGTCCGCCTTGCCACTGCTCAGCTCCATCCACCAGGAGGAGGTAGGCACAAAAAAGCTGGAGTAACTCAGCGGGACGGGCAGCATCTCTGGAGAGAAGGAACGGGTGACGTTTCGGGTCGAGAAGGAACCTGAAAACCATGACCACCAGGTTCAAGAACAGCTTCTTCCCAGCAACCATCCGGCTCGTGAACACTGCACATCACTAACCTCAGCAACCGCGAACATCTATCGGCTGTTTTCAAGGGTTAAGGGTATGGACGCGCTAGAGGCAGGAAACATGTTCCCAATGTTGGGGCAGTCCAAGTTTAAGAATAAGGGGTAAGCCATTTAGAACGGAGACGAGGAAACACTTTTTCTCACAGAGAGTGGTGAGTCTGTGGAATTCTCTGCCTCAGAGGGCGGTGGAGGCCGGTTCCCTGGATACTTTCAAGAGAGAGCTTGATAGGGCTCTTAAAGATAGCGGAGTCAGGGGCTATGGGGAGAAGGCAGGAACGGGGTACTGATTGGGGATGATCAGCCATGATCACATTGATTGGCGGTGCTGGCTCGAAGGGCTGAATGGCCTACTCCTGCCCCTATTGTCTATTTTCTATTCCTTTGTTTTTATTTGCACTCATTTATAGATTTAAATTAAAAAAAAAACCATTTTATCTGTGTGCATTGCGTTTACCGGCCTGTAAGAATGTCCTTGTTCCACAGTCAGTACATATTAATTAAATACAATTAAATTCTTGATTGTCTCGTTGTCATGTTGCAGTTGAATGAGACGTTGGTGAGACCACATTTGGAATATTGTGTTCAGTTCTGGGCATCATGTTATAGGAAAGATATTGTCAAGCTTGTAAGGGTTCAGAGAAGATTTACGAGGATGTTGCCAGGACTCGAGGGTGTGAGTTATTGGGAGATGTTGACTAGGCTGGGTCTCTATTCCTTGGAGCGCAGGAGGATGAGGGGAGATCTTATAGAGGTGTACAAACTCATGAGAGGAATAGATCGCGTAGATGCACAGTCTCTTTGCCCAGAGTAGGGGAATCTAGGACCAGAGGACATAGGTTCAAGGTGAAGAGGAAAAGATTAAATAGGAATCTGAGGGGTAACATTTTCACACAAAGGGTGGTGGGTGTACGGAATGAGCTGCCAGAGGAGGTAGTTGAGGTGTGGACTATCCCAACGTTTAAGAAACAGTTAGACAGGTACATGCATTGGACAGGTTTGGAGGGATATGGACCAAGCGCAGGCAGGTGGGATTATTGCTAGCAGGGACATGTTGGCCAGTGTGGGCAGAAGGGCCTGTTTCCACACTGTATCATTCTATGATTCTTGAAAAGCTGTGGAAATATTGAGATACAAACAGTGCTGGAACTACTCAGCAGAACAGGAACCTTTGTGATGGAAGAAACAGGAAAACTCTGACCTGTTGTCATTCAGTTAAATCTTATACTGTACCACTGTTGATGTGACTTCTGGGAATGTGACTTATCCACTGATTAGCAGCATGCTTGATAAAATTGTGACGCATTGATTAAGAATTAAATTTTGATTTTAGTTCCTTGTTGGGCATTGCAAGGCAACTTGGGTTCATTTTGCTATTCCATCTTAAGTAGATTATTGGGCATTGCAATAAGGAAATGCAAATTCAGTGAGTTTTCCCCTTCCAATTCCAAGAAATATATCACCAAGTTACTATTTAACTGAATAATCCATGCCACGATCTCATTATCAGAGGGGTTATTAAATATGGGCTAGAGTAAGTAAGTAAGTAAATAAGTAAGTTTATTGGCCAAGTATTCACATACAAGGAATTTGCCTTGGTGCTCCACCCACAGGTAACAACATGACATACAGTGAGTTACGAATGACTCAGAAAACGCTAAACATTAATAATAATAAAATAATAATAATAATTAATAATAATAATAATAAGGAATAAGTGTGTAGGAAGGAACTACAGATGCTGGTTTCAACCAAAGATAGAAACAAAAAGCTGGAGTAACTCAGCGGGACAGGCAGCATCTCTGTGGAGAGAAGGAATGGGCGATTTTTCGGGTCGAGAACCGTGTTCCGTGTCAAATCTGGTGGGGTTGTAGTAACTTGATCTCGCTGCAGCTCTCTCTCTCTCTCTCTGGGGAATGTAAACAATGCTAAGGATGGAACCGCAGCTACAAATATGCATTAGTATTGGTTGGGCGGAAGCTAGGTAACCTGTTCTACGAACGATCGGCATGCTGTAGGAATCTCTGATCAGCGGGAAGATAGATGGTACATTTAAAGGCACTCGTTTTGCGGTGAGGGAGAGGCATTTGCAAGGCAGCGTGGAGGATCTGGGAGGAACTTTTTGCTGTACCATGGCAGCCACGTTTCCTCGGTGCTCCTCTTATTGCCCCGATGGTGCCCATATGTTGAGCCTGACGTTTTGACCTCAGACTCTATGGGGAATTGTGAATGGCTGATGATCGATTGGAGGAGGTTAGGCTGCGGATGAAAGGTTAGGAGCCGAGCAATGCAGGAACCCAGTAATCCTGACTTCAGAATTAAGGGACAGAAGTTTAGGGGTAATATGAGGGGGAACTTCTTTACTCAGAGAGTGGTAGCGGTGTGGAAGTGGTGGTGGCAGGTTCATTGGTATCATTTAAAAATAAATTGGATAGGCATATGGATGAGAAGGGAATGGAGGGTTATGGTATGAGTGCAGGCAGGTGGGACTAAGGGGGAAAAAAAAAAAAAAAAAAAAAATTGTTCGGCACAGACTTGTAGGGCCGAGATGTCCTGTTTCCGTGCTGTAAATTGTTATATGGTTATATGGTAATGGAAGATGCAGGCTCATCAGGCAACCAAACCATCCCACCAGCAACTAGACAGCAGACCTCGTTAGAGATCCTCTTTGATCAGTCTTTACTTGACTTTCCCTTGCACTAAACGTTATTCACATCGTCCCCTTTAGCATGGGTTGGGCCTGTCCCACTTACGCGACCTTTACATAGGATCGCCGAAATGTTCAACATGTTGAAAATTCAGCGGCAACCAGAAAGACGCTACGATTCTTTGGAGAACTCTCACGACCATACAGGCTGTGAGAGTTCTCCCTCCTATGGTCATGAGAGGTCTCCTATACTCCAACATTTTCTCCAGAGACGCCGCCAGATCCGCTGAGTTACTCCAGCACTTTGTGTTATCTTCGGTGCAATCAAGCATCTGCAGTTCCTTCATCCACATTCACTACCTGTATTCTAGGGGTCACTGCACACACACTCACACCATGCAGCGATCATATCCAAACAAAGAGGATGTCCGATCACCTCTCACTGACATTCATGGAGTTATAATTGGCAAATTCATCACCATCAAGGATCCTGCTGTCGAGACAGGAAACGTAATAAGACCAGCCATGTTAATACCTTGGCTGCAAGAACAGGAACCTGTGGTGAAGGTTTCAGTTGATCTCTCCTGAGCTTTGTCACTTATACAAGTCAAGATCATATGTTCTAGGAGCAGAATAAGGCCATTCGGCCCATCAAGTCTACTCCGCCATTCAATCATGGCTAATCTGTCTCTCCCTCTCAACCCCGTCCTCCTGACTTCTCCCCATAACGTCTGACACCCGCACGAACCAAGAATCTTTCAATTTCCACCTTAAAAATATCCAATGTCACGACCTCCACGGCAGCATGTGGCAATGAATTCCACAGATTCACCACTGGCTGACGAAATAAATTCCTCCTCATCTCCTTTCAAAAAGGGACGTCCTTTTAATCTGAGGCTATGGCCCCTTGGTCCTGGACTCTCCCACTAGTGGAACCATCCTCCCCACATCCACGCTATCCAGGCATCTCACTTGTTTGAATGAAATAGCAGTGATCAAGATGGAATATGCAACTCTATTTGGATGAAACCTGCTCTAAGACTGAAGTCAGTCAACAAGGAAGGAATCCAGGGAAAAGCAAAAAAAAAAAAAATATCCAGGAACTGCAGATGCCGAAAACCTGAAATAAAAACGGAAAAATGCACAAAACATTCGGGAATATCTGTGGAAATAAGGAAAACAAAGTCGGAGAAATGCAAGCACTGCTTCTCTGTGTATAGATGCTGCCACTGCGTGGCCTGTTGATCATCGTAAACTACCGTTACCCCCCCCCCCCCCACCCCACCCCCATCACTGATGCGTCACTGTAGCACCACGTACCGTTCCCACAAGACACATCAGATCTTTACTGGCACACTGCCCAAAACTATGCCTTCTCACCCGCCAACAAAGAACTACAGATGCTGGAATGCTGCACAGACCACAAGGTGCCGCAGTCACTCAGTGGGTCAGGCAGCTTCTCCAGAGGGTGTAGGCATTGATGTTCTGGGCCTGAACCCTTCTTCAGATTGGGCGGAGATAATGGATTGTGGTTGTAGATGGTTGCGAGGTAGAGTTTACACTTTAGAGATACAGCGAGGTAACAGGCCCTTCGGCCCATCGAGTTAGCATCGACCACCGATCACTCTGTTGCTGATACTATCCTACACACCAGGGACAATTTACAATTTTTTTTAACAAAACCAATTCACTTACAAACTATATAGGAAGGAACTGCAGATGCTGGTTTACACCGAAGATAGATACAAAATGCTGGAGTAACTCAGCGGGACAGGCAGCGTCTCTCGATTGAAGGAGTGGGTGATGTTTCGGGTCTGACTCAAAACCCCATCCGTTTCTTCTCTCGAGAGACGCTGCCTGTCCCGCTGAGTTACTCAAACATTTTGTGCCTATCTAACCTACAAACTGGAGTGTGGGAGGAAACCGGAGCACCCGGCGAAAACCCACGAGGTCTCGGGGAGAACGTGCGAACTCCGTACAGTCAGCACCGGTTGTCGTTATCGAACCCGGATCTCTGGCGCTGTGAGGCAGTAGTTCTACCGCTGCGCCACCACCTGAGGGCAGGGATGGGATGATATAAAGTTGGTGCACTGAGGGGATGTCAGGAAGATCGGCGTGTGAGGGGGGGGGTTCCTCATCAGCAACTGCAGAAAATACCATCTACTGCTTTAAAATTTAAAAAACTGATTCCATACATCATTTGTTTGAGCTGTGACTGAAATATTTCCTGTCTTAAACTGTTTGTAGTTTTTTTTTATTATCTGATCTGCGATAACTGTTAGATTAATAATTAAATTTAACCTTCTGTGAAGATATTTTATATTTCCCTCGTGCCTACGGGCAGTGTGCAGATTGAAAGTGTACCTGGCGGTGGTTGAATATTTAAACCCCCCGTTCCTTGCTTTCATTATGGTTGTAATAACTGCATACAAATCTTGGATCTTAGTGTAATCTGAGATCAAACCCTCTCTCTCTCTCTGTCACGATAGACACAAAATACTGGAGTAACTCAGCGGGACAGGCAACATCTCTGGAGGGAAGGAATGGGTGACTTTTCGGGTCGAGACCCTTCTTTTGATCCCAGAGATGCTGAAGCCTAATTATCTAGCTTTGGAAGGATCTCAACGTGAAAATAGAGAGAGTACGAGAGGAGATTTACTAGAATGCTGGAGTTGCCTGGGTTTCAGAAACAGCAAACTGGTTACAGAGAAAGGTTTGAAACTTAAGTTAGGCCTCTTAAATTTATTCTTTGGAGCGCAGAAGGTTAACCTTTCGGGGGGACTTTTTGATAGAGGTCTTTAAAATGATGAGAGGGATAGACAGAGTTTGACGTGGATAAGCTTTTTCCCACTGAGAGTAGGGGAAGATTCAAACAAGAGGTCATTGACTTGAGAATTAAGGGACAGAAGTTTAGGGGTAACATGAGGGGGAACTTCTTTACTCAGAGAGTGGTGGCTGTGTGGAATGAGCTTCCAGTGGAGGTGGTGGAGGCAGGTTCGATTTTATCATTTAAAAATAAATTGGATAGTTATATGGACGAGAAAGGTATGGAGGGTTATGGTCTGAGTGCAGGTAGATGGGACTGGGGGAGAATAAATGTTTGGCACGGACTAGAAGGGCCGAGATGGCCTGTTTCCGTGCTGTAATTGTAATATGGTTATGTGGTTTAGACTGAGAGTCAGGGGAGGGGGGAAAGAGGGATAGAGATGGCTCTGAGGAGAAATGAATGGAAGATATGCAAAATGGAACGATAATCAAGGAAAGATGGGACACACAAAGAGCCCATTGTTGGCTGTGGGATCGGTGACGACGAGTGAAAAGCGGAACTCAACTGGATGACAGTGAAACTAGTACGATGACCAGGGTGGGGAGGTTTGGAGAGAGAGAGAGGGGAAACGCAAGGGTTACTTGAAGTTGGAGAAATCAAAATATACCGCACAAGCGAAATGTGCGGTATATTTGAATCTTTGATTGAATCTGAAATTGAATCTGAATCTGAATCTGAAACTTAAGGTGCTGTTTCTCCAATAGAATGGTAGCAGTGATGGCAAATCTCATTCATCAGTGCGGGGAGACTGAAGAACTGAGATTGTGATTCCTAACGCAGGGAAACTTAACACAAGTTTTCACCTTCACTCAGGATCTTCTGAGTACCCAAGATTATGCCGCATTTATCAAGCTGCCATTCCATTCCGATACACCTAATTATGCGAGCTTTTGCATATTTTATCATATTTGAGGAATAAATTATGCAGCTATTTTACTTTCCCAGGCAGCAGTTCCCGGCGGCTCTCTCACGGAGAGTGACAAGTTAACCTGTGGTGCCCTGGTCGAGTCAACCTGTGCACATAGAAACATAGAAACATAGACAATAGGTGCAGGAGGAGGCCATTCGGCCCTTCGAGCCAGCACCACCATTCATTGGGATCATGGCTGATCGTCCCCTATCAATAACCCGTGCCTGCCTTCTCCCCATATCCCTTGATTCCACTGGCCCCTAGAACCCTATCTAACTCTCTCTTAAATCCATCCAGTGACTTGCTCTCCACTGCCCTCTGTGGCAGGCAGGGAATTCCCACAAATTCACGACTCTCTGGGTGAAAAAGTTTTTTTTCTCACCTCAGTCTTAAATGACCTCCCCTTTATTCTAAGACTGTGTGGCCCCCTGGTTCGGGACTCGTCCCAACACTGGGAACATTTTTCCTGCATCTAGCACGAGGGCGACACATCGGGATCAAAGCCAGGCTGGGGCGGCACGGTGGCGCAGCGGTAGAATTGCTGCCTTACAGCGCCAGAAACCCGGGTTCGATCCCGACTACTGGTGCTGTCTGTGCGGAGTTTGTACGTTCTCCTCGTGACCCGCGTGGGTTTCTCCCAGATCTTTGGTTCCCTCCCACACTCAAAGTCAAAGTAACTTTCTTGTCAATTCAATTATGCAACAGTAGTTACACATAGGATCGAAATGACGTTTCCCCATACTCCAAATGTGCAAGTAATATTAAAAACACAGACAGACAACATACCAATAAAAATAGACAATAGACATACATTATTTAAAATATTAAAATATTCACAGTATGCCAAAATGTAGCAAAAACTTTGAGGTATTTTAAACAGGGTGCAACAATGAAAGGTGCAATATAGAAAAAGTGCAAATTTCATACTGGAGACATTGAGCCAAAGTTATTTTCACAGTTTGTTGTCTTTGTTTGGGTACTGTTCATGGAATTTTCTTAAGTGTGTTGAGTAGTCTGATGGCCTGAGGGAAAAAGCTGTTTTTGAATCTGGTGGTTTTGCTCCGCATGCTGCGGTAGCGCTTACCGGAAGGTAGGAGGGTGAACAGTTTTGTGTGCTGGGTGGGTGGTGTCTTTGATGATGTTGCTTGCTCTCTTGCGACAGCGAGATGGGTATAGGTCCTGGATTGCTGTTTGGGGTGATCTGGTGATCTTCTCCGCTGTCCTCACCACTCTCTGTAGGGCGTGCGGGTTTTTGCAGGTCGATTGGCTTGGCGTAAATGTAAAATTGTCCCCTAGTGTGGGTTAGTGTGTGGGGATCGCTGGCCGGAGCGGACTCGCTGGGCCGAAGGGCCTGTTTCCATTCTGTACCCCTAAACTAAACCAGATAATCATGTAGGAAAGAACTGCAGATGCTGGAAAATGGAGGGAAGAGAAGAATGCTGGAGAAACTAGGGGTCACAGTTCCAGAACTAGGGGTCACAGTTCCAGAACTAGGGGTCACAGTTCCAGAACTAGGGGTCACAGTTCCAGAACTAGGGGGTCACAGTTCCAGAACTAGGGGGTCACAGTTCCAGAATTAGGGGTCACAGTTCCAGAACTAGGGGGTCACAGTTTAAGGATAAGAGGGAAGTCTTTTAGGACCGAGATGAGAAAATCATTTTTCACACAGAGAGTGGTGAATCTGTGGAATTCTCTGCCACAGAGTGTAGTTGAGGCCACAGTTCATTGGCTATATTTAAGAGGGAGTTAGATGTGGCCCTTGTGGCTAAAGGGATCAGAGGGTATGGAGAGAAGGCAGGGATGGGATACTGTGTTGGATGACCAGCCATGATCATATTGAATGGCGGTGCAGGCTCCTGCACCTATATTTTATGTTTCTATGTTTCTATGAAACTCAGCGGGTGCGGCAGCATCTATGGAGCGAAGGGAATAGGCAATGTTTCGGGCCGAAACCCAAAGGGTTTCGGCCCGAAACATTGCCTATTTCCTTCGCTCCATAGATGCTGCCACACCCGCTGAGTTTCTCCAGCATTTTTGTCTACCTTGGAGAAAGTAATTCATTAGTTTAGTTTATTGTCACGTGTACCGAGGAAGCTTTTGTTGCATGCTAACCAGTCAGCGGAAAGACAACACACGATTACAATCGAGACGTCCACCGTAATAGATGAAATGCAATTCGCCACAGCCTCTGTGTTGTCGCGGGGAAAAAATCAGTCCAATAAAGGTTGTCTTTGTGAGAGGAAGAGGGGGAGAGAGAGGGAGAGGTGGGAAAGAGAGAGGGAATGGGGGAAGAGATAGAGAGAGTGAGGTAGATAATGCCACGATCGTATATCTACCTCCACCACCCATCCCTGGCAATGTGTTCCAGGCACCCATGTTAAAACCCCCCCAATCAGTTCATTAGTTATAGGAGCAGAATTAGGCCATTCGGCCCATCATGTCTGCTCCGCCATTCAACCATGGCTGTTCTATCTTTCCCTCTCGCTATATTTAAGAGTGGTGAATCTGTGGAATTCTCTGCCACAGAAGGTAGTTGAGGCCACAGTTCATTGGCTATATTTAAGAGGGAGTTAGATGTGGCCCTTGTGGCTAAAGGGATCAGGGGGTATGGAGAGAAGGCAGGGATGGGATACTGTGTTGGATGATCAGCCATGATCATATCGAATGGCAGTGCAGGCTCGACGGGCCGAATGGCCTACTCCTGTACCTATTTTCTATGTTTCTATGTTTGTCTATGTTTCTCAATCCCATTCTCCTGCCTTCCCCTCAAATCCCCTGCCACTCGTGCTATTCCAGACGTCGTTTTATTCCCAGGCTGTGGCCTCTGGTCCTAGTCTCTCCCTCTCCATGTCCACTCTGTGGAGGCCTTTCAACGTTCCCCCGCACTTCCCCTTTAAACTTTGCCCCTCTCACCACAAAGCTGCGCCCTTTAATCCTTGCCGATCACTCTTCTTCATCCCCGACACACGTGGATCAGGCAGTGAGCGTCACGGTGCCGTGCCTAATGTTGAGGAAACAACCACAGATGCTGGTTTAAACTGAAGAAGCGTCTCGACCCGAAACATCATCCACGCCTTCTCCCCAGAGATGCTGCCTGTCCCGCTGAGTTACTCCAGCTTTTTGTGTCTCATCTCGAGCTTAACGTTGAGGTCATCTGATTGCACGCGGGGACTTTCTGGATCAGGGCACTGATGATATTCCTGGAGGGATGTGGAGAGATGCTCGGGCTGTCATTGTGAGGTTGCTATTTTGGGAGAGCAATGTGGAGAGATTCTGAATAAGATGACACCCTGGCGAGAGGCCGTCTGGAGGCCCCAAAGGCAAAGCCAGGCAAACACTTCCATAATGGGATTCACTGACCTCTGCTGCTGCCTCTGCTGCCGAGCTGCACAGACAAGCATCTGGTGTAGGAGGAACACAAATGTCACCATTGCTCACCGTGCTGGATCCAGGGATATCATCTTGAACATGGAAAAAACTCTTCAATGTAACCAGTTACTGAGGCATATGTAGGGGACTGGAGACTGGGGAGGAAGGGAGGGGAGAGAAGTGGAGGGGGGGCAGGGTGGAGGATAGGAGGGGAGGAATGAGGAGAGGAGAGGGGAGAGGATAGGAGGGGAGGAATGGGGAGCGGAGCGGGCGGAGAGGAGAGAAGAGTGGAGGAGTGGGGAGTGGAGAGCAGAGGAGGAGTGGGGAGGAGGGGAGGGGGAGAAAAGGGAAGACGAGAGGAGGAGTAAGGAGAGGGGGAGGGAAGGGGAGGATTTGTACCATCAGTTGCTTATTATTTTCCTTTCTAAAGAATTGCGGCATTTGGCCAAACCAATGGATATTTTTAACGCGGAGTTTGACATATTCTTGATTAGTAAAGGTGTCGGGGATTGTGGGGAGAAGGCAGGATAACTGGTATGTACTGGAGGAAGTAGTTGAGATACTATCATTCAGTACTATCGCAACGTTTAAGAAACATTTGGACCGGTACATGGATAGGACAGCTTTAGAGGGATATGGGCCAAATGCAGGCAGGTGGGACTAGTGTGGATGGGACATGTTGGTTGGGCCAAAGGGCTCATTTCCATGCTGTATATGACTCTATAACTCTGACTGGGATGTGTTGGCTGGGAGGTTTGGTAATCCACAGATCAGTAAGTGGAGGACCCATGACTGTTCCAATCCTCTAACATACACCCGTAGCTGCACCTCCTCACCGCGTGTCCCATCGTGACTGCTTTTCAGAGTGAGATCAAGCAAAATAATTGTATCTAATGTCAATTAGATACAAGGGGTGAAGGTGCAGTGCAGCCACTACAAAGGCGGGCGTGTAGAAAGGAACTGCGGATAGACACAAAAAGCTGGGGTGTAACTCAGCGGGTCAGGCAGCATCTCTGGAGAATAAGGAACAGGTGACGTTTCGTGTCGAGGCCGTCCCATGCATCGACCCACAGATGCTGGTTTGTACCGAAGATAGGCACAAAGTGCTGGAGTAACTCAGCGGGTCGGGCAGCATCTCTGGAGAATAAGGATGGGTGTCGTTTCTTCAGACTGCTCTGACTAACGAGGTGGGAGTGAGTGGTGCCGAGCTGTGGCCAAAGCCAGCAGCCTGTGGTCGCAGCAGAGTTGCTATGAAGAGAAGGAACGGCATGAAAGCCAAAAACAACCTGAAACGGGGAGTTAGATTTAGTTCTTGGGGCGAACGGGATGAAGGGGTATGGGGAGAAAGCAGGAATGGGGTGCTGATTCTGGAGAAACTCAGCGGGTGCAGCAGCACCTATGGAGCGAAGGAAATAGGCAACGTTTCGTCCCGAAACCCTTCGGGTTTCGACCCGAAACGTTGCCTATTACCTTCGTGCTTCGGGCCAAAACGTTGCCTATTTCCTTCGCTCCATAGATGCTGCTGCACCCGCTGAGTTTCTCCAGCTTTTTTAGTGTACCTTCCAATTTCCAGCATCTGCAGTTCCTTCTCGAATACTGATTCTGGATGATCAGCCACGATCACATTGAATGGCGGTGCTGGCTCGAAGGGCCGAATGGCCTGCACCTATTTTCTATGTTTCTAAGAGTACAAAATCGGTGCAGGAATTGTTAAGCCAATCATCGACGCTGAACCTTTTGAAAAGGATAGTTTAAAATTTTTTTTAAAAAAATCAGCTTCCGATGTCTCCTATCTCAGTTTTCCAACTCTACCTCTCCCTTGCTTCCTGGTTACTTTACCTCCATCCTCTGCCTGCTCTCCCTCCCCCCCCCACGTCTTGTGCCTTGTTCTCCAGCAGTCTCGGCCCTGTCTTGGGTCGGGCAGGCCGAGGCTTTGCGAATGCAGCACTGATACAGTCTATCCACTGACAATATGATCCGCAGTGATGTGTTCTATCATGCCTCGCGCAGAATAATTTGCCGAATGCCCCAAAGATGTAACCTGAATCAATGCTGCTCGTTAAATCAGGGAGAGTGAATGACCCAGTTTAACAGCATTTGAGGAGAAGGAGGTGGTGCTGGTGGTGTCGTCAGCTTGGTGCATGAGTCACACGACTGTTTTAACACAGCTCTGACCGAGTGCCAAGGATCACAATCTATTAAAAGGCTTTGGGTAAGAATAGCCTTATTTTAAAAACGATACTTATTAAACACAAATCTCCGTACTAAAGGAGCGCAGTTCCATGCGTGTTGTGTTCCAGGTAACTTGTATACTTGTCACCATTTCCCCACTCCAGCCAGGAGTTGAGGAAACTTTCATTTTGCAGTGTATTTCTGACCCATGAAACGGCGAGCACTTTCATTTTCTAGTTATGATCGTTCTGCACGCTTGAATAAACGGCAAACCGATTGGCACAAAAGCGATTTCATATGCTCCAGGAGCAGAATTAGTCCATTCGGCCCATCTAGTCTATTCTGCCGGAGGTAGACAAAAATGCTGGAGAAACTCAGCGGGGGAGGTAGCATCTATGGAGCGAAGGAAATAGGCAACGTTTCGGGTCGAATCCCTTCTTCAGTCTATTCTGCCATTCAATCATGGCTGATCTATCTTTCCATCCTAACCCCACTCCCCTGCCTTCTCTCCATAATGCCTGACACTCAGACGAATCAAGAATTTCTTTCTTAAAAAAAATCCATTGACTTGGCCTCCACAGCCTTCTGTGGCAATGAATTCCATTAATTCACCACCATCTGACTAAAGACATTCCCTCCTCATCTCCTTTATAAAGGTATTATTCTGAGATTGGTACTCTCTTCACTCAGATTGCAATAGTTTTTCCCTGCTTTTAGATCAGTTCAGTTTAGAGAGACAGCGCAGTAACAGGCCCTTTGGCCCACTGAGTCCATGCTGACCAGCGACCCCTCCCCCCACACTATCCTAACGAGATCGACTCTTTGCGACGAATTTGGAATTTGGCTACATGGTGGCACAGAGTTGCTGCCTTATAGCGCCAGAGAACCCACGTTTGATCCTGACTACAGATGCTGTCTGTGCGGCGTTTGCACGTTCTCCCTGTAACCTGCGTGGGCTTTCTCCGACATCTTCGCGTTTCCTCCCACACCTCCACTTGCAGGTAAATTGTCTTGGTACAAATGTAAATTGTCGTGTGGTGTGTGTGTGTGTGTGTGTGTGTTGTGTGTGTGTGTGTGTGTGTGTGTGTGTGTGTGTGTCTCCCTGTAACCTGCGTGGTGTGTGTGTGTGTGTGTGTGTGTGTGTGTGTGTGTGTGTACAAATGTGTGTGTGTGTGTGTGTGTGTGTGTGTGTGTGTGTGTGTGTGTGTCTAGGGAAGTGTTAATGTGCAAGGAGCGCTGGTCAGAGCGGACTAAAGTACTTGTTTCATAGAAAATAGAAAATAGGTGCAGGAGTAGGCCATTCGGCCCTTCGAGCCTGCACCGCCATGTAATATGATCATGGCTGATCATCCAACTCAGTATCCTGTACCTGCCTTCTCTCCATACCCCCTGATCCCTTTAGCCACAAGAGCCACATCTAACTCCCTCTTAAATATAGCCAATGAACTGTGTGGCCTCGACTACCCTCTGTGGCAGAGAATTCCACAGATTCACCACTCTCTGTGTGAAAAATGTTTTTCTCATCTCGGTCTTATCCTTAAACTGTGACCCCTTGTCCTGGACTTCCCCGACATCGGGAACAATCTTCTTGCATCTAGCCTGTCCAACCCCTTAAGAATTTCTCGATAGCACATGTTTCCGTGCTGTATCTCTAAACTAAACTAAACTGCCCTTTCTTCAGACCCTTGTAGTGAAGGATCATTGAATCAGTTCTCATTCTCTGTCCACGCATGCTGAGTGACCCATTGTGTACTCTTTTATTTCACATTTCTAGCATTTGGCACTTGGTAGCCTCCTAATTATTTGTTGCCTCGTTTGTTCCCATTCCACTCTTCCCTTCCTCTCGCCTTCAGCTGGCTGGGAACAGGGGAAGGTTACCGCGTTTTAGCTTTCACTCCCTAAATGGCCTGTACCGATCTTTGGGGAAAACATCTCCAGGTTCATCCTGAGTTTGAGTGCGGGGAGGAGTTGCCGCTAAGTTTCTGGGAACACTGGAGAGGTCGGTGCTGTTGAACTCTGTCTGATCTTGGAGCTGGTTTGCTCGTAAGCTCTGGTCTGTTCCCAACGTCCCAGGGGAGCTCAGCAGATGGACAAACGTGGTGGAACTCTGAAGCTCTGGGACCTGGTCCAATAAAGTTGTGTAAGCTCGTAAACAGGAATTATAAGTAAGATGAAGGAGGAATTATAAATCACTGAACATGACCTCACATCTATTGCTCCCATTACCCTCAACCCACTCGCTTCCAATAGTCTCCAGCCACTACTGGTCAACCTCTTCTTGTGCGTTCCATTTAGAACGGAGACGAGGAAACACTTTTTCTCACAGGGGGTGGTGAGTCTGTGGAATTCTCTGCCTCAGACGGTGGTGGAGGCCGGTTCTCTGGATGCTTTCAAGAGAGAGCTAGATAGGGCTCTTAAACATAGCGGAGTCAGGGGATATGGGGAGAAGGCAGGAACGGGCTGCTGATTGGGGATGATCAGCCATGATCACATTGAATGGCGGTACTGGCTCGAAGGGCCGAATGGCCTACTCCTGCACCTATTGTCTATTGTCTATTGCTCCAGACCATAGGACCATAGCACGCAGGAGCAGAATTGGGCCATTTGGCCCATCGAGTCTTCTCTTCCATTCAATCACGGCTAATCTATTTTTCCCTCTCTACTCCATTCCCCTGAACCCCTCTCTCTGTAACCCTCTAATGCCTTTTACAAATGAAGAATCCAGAGGGAACATTTATACAACTTTGCGTTTCACTGATGCTTAGTTTAGTTTAGTTTACCACACAGACACAGACACAGACACAGACACACAGACACAGACACAGACACACACAGACACAGACACATTTGTGGAAATTTACAATGTTACTGATGCCAACTGACCAACAAACCTGTACGTCTTGGCTTTATTTAAGAGGGAGTTAGATGTGGCCCTTGTGGCTAAGGGGATAAGGGGGTATGGAGAGAAGGCAGGTACCGGATACTGAGTTGGATGATCAGCCATGATCATATTGAATGGCGGTGCAGGCTCGAAGGGCCGAATGGCCTACTTCTGCACCTAATTTCTATGTTTCTATGTTTCTATGTCTTTGGAGTGTGGGACGAAACCGGAGCACCCGGAGAAAACCCACGCGGTCACGGGGAGAACGTGCAAACTCTTCAACAGTGTTGGAATGTAAACATCACGAGAGGCTGTAACATTGGAGCAGCGACACTGCGGAGCAGAGTTCTACATAATAGAGTTATGCTCTTCATGGCCGGCTCCAATTGCCTCAACCTCTGTATTTTCCCATTGCAACGTCACCTCAGTCCTGATTGCCCCCAACCAAGATAATGATCCACTTGTGTAATCCATCCAGTATCTCCCTGATCCCTGAGATCACTGGGGAATGGTTAAAACACTTCCTTATTGCTGGCTTTCCCCACAGAACTCAACAGTTCAATGTGTAGGTGGGAACTGCAGATGCTGGTTTACACTGAAGACAGACACAAAATGCTGGAGTAACTCAGCGGGACCGGCAGCATCTCTGGAGAGATTGTATGGGTGACGTTTTGGGTTGAGACCCTTCTTCAGACCGAGAGTCAGGGGAGAGGGGGACACAGAGATATGGAAGGGCAAGGTGTGAAAACAAGAGATCAACGGTTCTTTGATTGTCACATGTACCAAGTTACAATTTAGTTCAGTTTAGAGATACAGCGTGTCAGCAGTCCCTTCAGCCCACTAAGTCCGTGCCGACCAGCACCCGTAGTCAGGATCGAACCTGGGTCTCTGGCGCTGTAAGGCAGCAACTCTACTGTTGTGCCACCATGCAGCCCTTGTAGATCAGTGAGCTTGTGGTTATACATCAAACAGGCAATCCCCATGCAGAGAAACAGACTTATTAATGAGCCATTAGTAGCTATTACTCATGTAATGCTTCAATTGGAAGAGCAGTACTGAGGTGAGGAATGTTTGTACTGGTGCGGGGACATGCTTCTATTTTATAAGGTCCCCAGGTGAGTGGATGTATCTAATGAGATGCACGGAGGGGCATCTGGATTTGTGGAGATACTAGAACCCTAACCCGGGGTTCGGAGGTTCACAAGTTGTAAGAGCAGAATTAGGCCATTCGGCCCATCCAGTCTGTTCGATCTATCTCTCCCTCTCAACCCCATTCTCCTGCCTTCTCCCCATAACCCCTGACACCCGTACTAATCATGAATATGTCATTCTCTGCCTTAAAAATATTCATTAACTTGGCCGCCACAGCCGTCTGTGGCAACGAATTACACAGATTCACCACCCTCTGACAAAAAAAAAATCCTCCTCATCTCCTTTCTGAAGGTATGTCCCTTTTATTCCGGGTGGAAACTAGAGTGAAAAAGGGTCTCCATCCGAAACGTCACACATTTCTTCTCTCCTGTGGTGCTGCCTGCCAAGCTGAGTTACTCCAGCATTTCTGTGTCTGTCTTCAGTGGAACCCAGGAAGTCCGACAGATCCCAGCTACTCCTGAATCTCCGTAAACTCTGGGTTTCGAGAGTGTTGTTGTTTACTATGTAGCCTGGGAAACTGCAAGAGAGTTGGGTTTGAAATCGGCTGCAGAGCCGCAGTGGCCAAGATCTCACGGCTGGTAGGACCCGGTGGCCTGGGGTTTACGCTGGTGGGAGAGCTTAAGCTATTAGTCAGGAATCCTGTTGAAGTGATTGTGGGCTTGTTGCAGGGCTGAAAAGGAATGGTGTTTAGAGTGTGCGGTGGGTTAGCTCCTCAACTGCTGCTGTAACAAAACTCATTCATAGTTTCCTATTACTCTATCTGCCAGCTCGCCTAAGCAAACAGCAATGCTTTCATAAGTGAGCATGGAATATGTTCCAAACAGCAGGGCCAGCTCTCCAACCCCGCTGTGTGTGTGTCCGGTTCCTGTGCGTGTGTGTGTGTGCGTTAGCAAACAGCATTAATCCCGCCATTCTGTCAGCTCCAACATAAAATATCCAGCCCCGTCCTGCATTGCCTACTATTGAAGATAGTACACAAAATGCTGGAGTAACTCAGCGGGACTGGCAGCATCTCTGGAGAGAAGGAATGGGTGACGTTTTCGGGTCGAGACCCTTTTTCAGACTGAGGGAGTATCTTTAGATTAGTTTAGTTCAGAGATACAGCACAGAAACGGGGCCCTTCGGCCCACCGAGTCCGTGCCGACCAGCGACCCCCCCCCTACACTAACACTATCCTACACATGATCAAGACTTTTTGCTATTTTACCGAGCCAATTAGCCCACAAACCTGTACGCCTTTGGAGTGTGGGAGGAAAACCGTAGTTCCCAGACACAATCCACGCAGGTCACGGGGAGAACGTATAGAATCCGTACAGACAGCGCTCGTAGTTAGGATCGAACCCAGGTCTCTTGCTCTGTGAGGCAGTGACTACACTGCCACCCCATGGAGCAGGGTCTTGTTCATTGACTTCCCTCTCACCCACAAACAGAGGCTGTTAGTTGTGAGTTAGCCCAACCAGAGAGCAGCACTGAACTACTCACTACCTCACTGGGGACCCTCGGACTATCCTTGATCCGACTTTAAACCCCTGTCCCACGGTACTAGTTCATTCCAAGAGTTTTCCCCGAGTTTGCCCCTGATTCGAACTCGGAGATTTACGGTAATGGCCGCTCGTCGGTACTCGGGGCTCTCGTGGACATTTTTCAACATGTTGAAAAATCTTCACGAGTCTTCCCGTGCTTACCTGCCGTTAGCGAGTCTTCCCGAGTACCTGCCGTTAGCGTTACGAGCCGCTAAGAGACGTCCCAGAGCTCCGACGTACCCGCTACGTACATTCTCCGTGCTTACCACGAGTTTGATTTTTTTTTAAACTCGGGAGAGCTCTTGGAATGAACTCGCACAGTGGGACAGGGCTATTATTGGCTTTACCTCGCACTATATCTTATTCCCTTATCATATATCTCTGCACTTTAAATGGCTCGATTGTAAATGTGTATAGTTTTTCCACTGACTGGATAGCACGCAACAAAAAAGCTTTTTTCACTGGACCTCGGTTACACGTGACAATATTAAACTAAACTGGACAAAACTCAGTGTGTTGGGTTTTAATGAAGGATTAATATTAAACCTGAGCTTTGATGATGAGGAGTGAAATACAACGTCCAAATACGTATGAACACAAAGTGGTCACATCACATCCCTCTCCCAACTATTTGCCTCTGATGGCGGGAGAGATGAGGTCAATGTGCAAGACTCCTGCTCTAGGAGGCTGCTCTAGGATGGTCGAATTTTGGCCTTACAGCGCCAGAAACACTGGTCCGATCCTGACCACGGGTGCTGTCTGTACGGAGTTTGCACGTTCTCCCCGTGACCTGTCTGGGTTTTCTCCGGGATCTTCGGTTACCTCCCACACTCCAAAGACGTACAGGTTTAGTCGACTAATTGCCTTGGTATCATTGTAAATTGCCCCTCGAGTATGTAGGACAGTGTGAGTGTGTGGGGGTCGCTGGTCGGTGTGGACAAGATTGTTGAGGGCTTGGACACACTAGAGGCAGGAAACATGTTCCCGATGTTGGGGGAGTCCAGAACCAGGGCCCACACAGTTTAAGAATAAGGAGTGAGCCATTTTGAACGGAGACGAGGAAACACTTTGTCTCACAGAGAGTGGTGAGTCTGTGGAATTCTCTGCCTCACTTAAAATGGCAGAGTCAGGGGAGAAGGCAGGAACGGGGTACTGATTGTGGATGATCAGCCATGATCACATTGAATGGCGGTGCTGGCTCGAAGGCCCAAATGGCCTACTCCTGCACCTATTGTCTATTGTCTATTGACTCGGTGGGCTGAAGGATAGTTGTCGTAGGCATGTGCTTCGCTGTGCGCTACACCTGGAAAATGACGTACAGCGTAGGGAAGTGTGAAGATTTACATTAGGACAAGAAAAATGATGTCGGAAAATTGGTTAGAAAATTAAGTTCCGAATGTGATGGAGGAGCATTGGGGCCTGGGAGTACAAAGACACCGGGCCAACACAACATGCTGAGCACATCAACAATACAGCTGAGCCACAGGATGGATTTCCAGTGTGGGATAGTGGAGAAGGAGAGGAGTTACACCCGACTTGTACTGAAGGATTGAGAGCATTTCTGCTCAAAATGTGAAGGACTGGTCGTACAAAAAGATTTGCAAACTTGTGGTGCAAGAAGGGAACAGAGGGTCATGTTGGTGAACAAAATATTGGAGACAAGTTAATGCTTAATGATGTTTTCCTCAGACTCGCTCCTGTGGTGCATATCAGTGTGTGTACTGGAGCTCATGTGACAATCTCAGTGTAAGGCTGGTGCCTGTATGTTGTGTATTGCCAGTCTAGTTATCATCTGTGTGAGTGTGTCTCTGACTGCCCCTCTTTATTTTTTTCTCTCTGTGCCCTCCTCTAATTCTCTTTTTCTCTCTCTTATTCCTACCTTCTCCCACTCTCTTTCTCCACTTTAGCTCCCTCTCTCCCCTCTCTCCTGCTCCCGCTCCAGTTTGCTCTCTCGATCCCTCTCCCCAGCTCCCTCTCCCCCTCCCCCCCCCTCCCCCTCCCTCTCAGTGCTTTCCCTTCTCTCTTCTCTCCCTTCCACCTCACCTCTCTCCCTCTCCCTTCCCCCTCCCTCTCCTCCCCTCCCCTCCCTCCCCCTCTCCCTTCCATCCCACTCCCCCCCATCTCTCTCCTCCCCCCTCTCTCTCTCTCTCTCCTCCCCCTCTCCCCCTCCCCCTCTCTCTCCTCCCCCTCTCACCGGCGGCTATTCTCCTCTCCCTCTCTCCTCCTCTCTCTCTCCGTCCTTCTCCCCTCGATCTCTTCCCCCCTCTCTCTCCCCCCCCTCCTCCCCCCCTCTCCTCCCCCCCTCTCTCCTCCCCCCTCTCCTCCCCCCTCTCCTCCCCCCCTCTCTCCCCCCCTCTCTCTCCTCCCCCCCCCTTCCCATCTCTCCCCTCTCTCCTCCACACTCTCTCCCTCCCCATCTCCCTCTCCCCTCTCTCTCCTCCCCTCTCTCTCCCCCTCTCTCTCTCCCTCCCCCTCTCTCTCCTCCCCTCCTCCCCCCTCTCTCTCCTCCTCTCTCTCTCTCCTCCCCTCTCCCCTCCCCCTCTCTCTCTCCTCCCCCCTCTCTCTCCTCCCCATCTCTCTCCTCCCCCTCTCTCTCCTCCCTCTATCTCGCTCCCTCTCCCTCCCTCTCCCTCCGCCTCCCCTCTCTCTCGCTCTCTCTCTCCTCCTGATTCTATCCGTCTCCCCGCACTCCCCCACTCTCTCCCCCCCTCCCTCCCCCTCTCCTCCTCCTCCTCTATCTCTCCTCCCCCTCTCTCTCTCCTCCCCCCCCTCCCCCCCCTCTCTCTCCCCCCCTGTCCAACCACAGCCTGCCTGTGAAGCTGTGTGTGGGTGTGATGCCAGTGGACTTTGGGACGGGACGTGTGTCTGCCAGCTATTTATTCTCGTTGGCAAAATGCCCCCGAAAATCTCAGGAGATTTCCAGTAAATCTTTTCAATTGGTTGTCAGAGCGTTTCAAGTCCAGGGCATTGAGTATGCGGAAGTGAAAAGCAATCGGCTTCCTGCTTTTACATTGAGTTTGAAGCCAAGTTAATTTATGAAGAATGATGAGTGACTTCTGCATAATTTATAAAATAGACCAGGATGAAAAAATAATATCACCTGGTTCTTCACTCGGGAACAACAAACGGCGCGGACGGAATGTGGATGAAGGAACTGCAGATGCTGGTTTACACCGAAGGTAGACGCAAAATGCTGGAGTAACCCAGCGGGACAGGCAGCATCTCTGGGGAGAAGGAATGGGTGACGTTTCGGGTCTAGACCCTTCTTCAGACCGACCTGAAACGACCCAGTCTCGTCCCGAAACGTCGGAGATCGGCGTGGACTCGGTGGGCCGAATGGCCTGTTTCAATGGGCATCTAGTTTTTGTGATGCAGCATTGAAACAGGCCACTCCTTCTCTCCAGAGATGCTGCCTGTCCCACTGAGTTACTCCAGCGTTTTGTGTCCACCTTCGATTGCAGCCAGCACCTGCAGTTCTTTCCTACACTCCGTGTCTCGGAGCTTGAACGGGTTGCTGCCTTATTAGATAAGTCCAGTGTTGCTCCTGGCATGTTCTTCTCCTCGTGGAGCTTGGGGTTGTTCCCAGGCTTGATGCGAAATGGGACTTGATGAGCCATGAGATTACAACACAATTCTCTTATGGATGGCCCAGAGCAACTCGGTTTTCTAGTTTGCAGCTGCCGTGTATGTCAATGAAATTTGACCCGTCATGCATGTCGTGCTGCAGTTATATAAGAGATTGCGTTTAGAGGATTGCATCGTTCTAAATTGCAGTATCTCGAAGTTAAAATATGGCCACAATCAAATGATGAATGACCTTTTAACTAGTTCCTGGTGACAGTTGTTGAAGGAAGTCCACCAGGAGGTAGAGCTGCTGCCTCACAGAGCCACATCCCAGGGTTCGATCCTGTTTGTCTGGACGGAGTTTGTACGTTCACCTCGTGAACTGCGTGGGTTTTCTTCTGGTGCTCGGGTTTGCAAAGACGTGCAGGTTTGTAGGTTAATTAGCTTGGTATCATTGTAAACTTCCCGAGTGTGCGTAGGTTAGTGTTAGCGTGTGGGGATCGCTGGTCGGCGCGGACTCGGTGGGCCAAAGATGTCTGTTTCCGCGCTGTGTCTCTAAACTAAACTAAACTAAACTAAACTAATTATTACTTTGTACTCTACTACGAGTAATGGTAGGTACTCGGGAAATCCGGTAAACTCGTGACGTTTTTGCAACTCTGCAAAAAAATGTCCACAAGTAAAAGAAATACTCGTGATGAAAAAAATGGTTACTTTTTACTCGTACGAGCCGCTACGAGACATCCACGAACTACTACGGACCCGCTACGGACATTCTCCGAGTTCGAATCAGGGGAAAACTCGGGAGAACTCTTGAATTACCTCGTACAGTGGGACGGGCCGTTTATGATCCTATTTGAATCTGGGCTAAATGGACTGAATGGCCTGTTTCTAAACTAGAACCTGCAACAGTCTGCCCAGGTTCCCTGCTCTCTGTCTCCCTCTCGTTTGAGCCTCGTTTTATAATCCCCTGTCGGGATTAGAGACAGACGTAAGGACGTAAATTGGTTTGAATAGCGGAGCAGAAGGCTGATCAACTTCTGACCTTCAACTCCGTTACTGAGAGAACATTGGCCCATATGTCTGCTTTATCTTTAAGCTTTAAAGCTGATTTTCTGTGAATTTTATGGCACTCGGGTTAAGAGATCTCAATCAGCAAGTCTACAGTCGGTGCCGTTGCTGGTACATAGTTATATGTATATAATATATTTAGAAGAGACCTGTAGATGCTGGAAAAATCGCAGGTAGGCAAAAATGCTGGAGAAACTCAGCGGGTGAGGCAGCATCTATGGAGCGAAGGAATAGGTAACGTTTCGGGTGGAGACCCTCATGAACTTCATCCTGGTGAATTTCCTTCAACAACTGTCACCAGGAACTAGTTAAAAGGTTGTGTATTCTATTTCCTTAATTGAAATTTGTGCTCCCAATTCCTCATGTTCCTTCAACTTGGAAGATCACAATTGTCCAAGAACTCGGTAACTTTATTATTGCCTGTTAACGTTTTGGATGTATACAAATTCCGATAAAATTGAGCAAATCTTTTATTGATATCATTAGGTAATGTTAATAATTCCCCTCTATTTGATTTAATCTTTAGAATCGTGTGTTTTTTTTCCCCCCGTTTTTTCCATAGATGCTGCCTCACCTGCTGAGTTTCTCCAGCATTTTTGGCTGCATTGTATAGCAATGTTACAAAATTTTGAGATTTAAAAAATCAAGTCTGCAATTTATCCCATCAGATAAAGCATAACAATAAGTTTAATTTGACACCTAATTCACTTTCATATCTCAAGTAATAAAAACGTTATGGCCATTTTCATACTCGGAAATTAGCATCTTGTTCCCTATTGATTTTCTATGGACATAACAAAAAAGCTGTGATCGTGGACAGTCAAAAGCCCATAACCTTCTTAAAAATTAAGAGAACTGAATGAAATTTTCAGTTATCATAGATTGAAGCATTCTGAAACAAATATAAAATAATCTTACTTGGATGACCTGAAATTAAAGCATATAATTAGTTAGTTACCCAATTGTAGCTAATTTCAAACTTCAATTACTAGATCTAAACATCTATCCATTTCTTAATAAATGATTAACATTTTTAAATAGCCCAAGTGTCCAAATAATATTTACAAATAATTCACAATAAAACATGATTTTTAAATCTCATTTACATCAATTTATAGGCCAAATGGAAGGAATTTAGTGTTCAATTGCTGTAAATTAAAGTCAATTTAAATCAGCTTTCTAGTGGGTTCCTGTGAACGCGCTGGTTTAGAACGTTCACATTGCGCTGGATTTGTGCCCTCAAGTGCCCAGAAAAATACTGCGGGATATAAAGAGCCCAAAATGAAGCTACTCGCTATAGAAAACTTTATATACAGGGTTCTTAAGAAGCCCCTTTTAATGTAAAAATAAGGTACATACCTTTAATTGTTTGCTTTATAAAACCCTGGGGCTGCGAGAGGTTGCGAGTTTAGAGAGTGATTTTTAAAACTACTATAACTATTTTACAAGGCCATAAAAACTAATAATACCTTTTGCGACGGGGTCTTTCAGCGATTTTCCGTTAATGATTTACTAGGCTGAACATTTTTGATTGCAACAGCCTAGTAAAAATCGCGTTTTAAACCCGCCCCCTCTAAACAGCGCCAAAATCGCGCACACGGGGTAGGGCAGATGCTCAGCCACGATTCAGGTAGGTTTTGTAACATACCTACATTGTATATAATATACATTATAACATACCGTATATACTATATAGTATATAATATATAGTATACATATATGGCGATAGGGTGGGATGTTTGAAATTTCACAGCCTGGTTCAGTTCAGCTTTTATTTTCCCGGTCTGGTCTCGGACACTGTCCCACTTAATATCGTATTGTATTGTATTGTATTGTATACAAATTTATTGTCATTGTCTCAATTAGAGACAACAAAATGAATTTCCCTTTACAGTCAGTATCATAAAAATAAATAAATAATAAATAATAAAACATATTAAAAATAAAATAGAATTATAAACAAAAAAGCACAAACACAGAAAGTCCACGACATAACACAATGGCACCAAGGTGAGGAAGGCACCATAGTCCAGCCAGCCTCCCCTCCGATCTTCCCAGATGTTGACCCGTGGTCGGGGCCTTCCGAGCACCCGCAGTCGCCACCCCGGGTGGCCCGATGCTCAGGCCCTAATAGACCTAAACAGCAACCTCTGGTGACCTTTCCCGCCACCCAAGGTTTCTGTGAGGTCCCCGGAGGTTTTGGCCACTCTCCCTAATGGTCGAAAATGGTTTACGCGTGGTCGAGGCTTCACCTAGGTCGCTGCTATTTCTTTCATCAATGATTAAAACTGGCCTCAACTAAAAATAGGTTGCCGTTTAAAAAATCGATCGTTTTTTAGCCGCAGGTCTAGTCGAAGCCGGTTTTCTTCATAGTCGAGGAAGGTTTTCAACATGTGTGTGGGAGGTGGTAGGAGGTTGCAGGTCACCTTGACCTTGATTTATTTTTTTTGGGTGGCAGCGGGCAAGGTCACCAGAGGTTGCTGTTTAGGTCTCCTAAGTGGGACAGGGGCTTTATTTACAGTGTGAGTCCTGGCTCATCACATCGTGACGTTTACAAATGTGGTGCGTAATGCCCCTGTTCCCACTTAGGAAACCTGAACGGAAACCTCTGGAGACTTTGCGCCCCACCCAAGGTTTCCGTGCGGTTCCCGGAGGTTGCAGGTGGTTGCCGGAGGTTGCAGGTAGTGGAAGCAGGTAGGGAGACTGACAAAAACCTCCGGGAACCGCACGGAAACCTTGGGTGGGGCACAAAGTCTCCAGAGGTTTCCGTTCAGGTTTCCTAAGTGGGACGGGGCATAAGTTGTCACGTTATCCGCCGGTTCAAATGACGGTAATCGCAGAAGGTAACAAGGCCCACTGACGAGGCAGTCTTCACAGTTTTGCCGTCTTTGGCAAGGGCTGTGTTCGACAATTACGTAACGCTAGTACTTGGTGACGCCCCTACTCGGGCCCTCATAACATTGCTTGTGATTCTAGACTGCTTGCCGAATGGCTTTTGGTTCTGGTGCCTCTCCCCCCCACCACCGTGCCCCCCCCCCCCCCCCCCTCCTCTGGTCCCCGCAATCACGGTGGCGCAGCGGTAGAGTTACTGCCTTACAGCACTTTCAGCGTCGGAGACCCGGGTTCGATCCCGACTACGGGTGCTATTCTATACGGAGTTTGTACGTTCTCCTCGTGACCAGCGTGGGTTTTCTCCGAGATCTTCGGTTTCCTCCCACACTCCAAAGACGTACAGGTTTGTAGGCTAATTGGCTTGGTGAACATTTAAATTGTCCCCAGTGTGTGTAGGACAGTCCCCATTTAAATTGTCCCCAGTGTGTGTAGGATAGTGTTAATGTGCGGGATCGCTGGTTGGCCTGGAGTCTGGGGACAATTTACAATTTTGACCGAAGACAATTAGCCTACAAACCTGCACGTCATTGGAGTGTGGGAGGAAGCCGGAGCACCCGGAGAAAACCCACATGGTAGTGGGAGAACGTACAAACTCCGTACAGACAGTACCCGTAGTCAGAATCGAACCTGGGTCTCTGGCGCTGTAAGGAAGCAACTCAACCACTGTGTCACCGTGACGCCCAACCCTGCAATTGGCTTGTTGATGAATGACTAATATATTACTGTTTGTGTGCCTCGTTGTCACCTTCCCCTCAGCCAACAGTGAACCATTCTACATTTCCGTGATCATCGTCTGCTTTGATCTGCCATTTTCACACCTTGCCCTTCAGATCTCTGGTCTCCTTATCCCCTGACTCCCAATCTCTAGAAGGGTCTCGACCCGAAACGTCACCCATTCCCTCTCTCCAGAGATGCTGCCCGTCCTGCTGAGTTACTCCAACATTGTGTGTCTGCCTTTGTCATATTTCTGGTGGGGTTAGTCTTTGAGTGGGAGGAACATACGGGGCGATTCTGTCCGCGTTTTATCGGGGGTTCAAACTTAATTTCACAAAATCAGTAAGTGCGTTAAAAGTATCAGTGGAAAAGAGAAACGGACGTTCCTGGGACATGTCGTCATTGGCTTGAGAGTGGGATGGTGGCTGCTTGTGATGAGAAGATGTTGTCGTGCTTGGATCACAGGCTTGCCTGCTCCAGTGGCTCTGTCACTCCTCCTGGGCTGTGAATGGCCTTTTTGTCTCGGGTCGGGCAGCTGTGGGAGTTTGTTGACATTGCCGCCTGCAGTTAGATTAGCAGCGAAAGAACAGTCGCGCACACACACACACACACAGAAGGTCGAAGACTGGTTCCAACTCGCGTTGATTTGGTGCAGGGCCTGAGATTGTGGGAATGATTGAAAGCTGGTGATGTTTCCGCTCTGTGCTGTTAATCCAGCTCCTCCAGTCTGCCTTAAACCCCCCCCCCCCCCCGTTCTCGGAGCGATATCTGATTAAGGGTTTGGTGAACCGGAACAGGATAATGTGTGTAGTTTAGTTTAGTTTAGTGTAGAGATACAGCACGGAATCATGCCCTCTAGCCCACCGTGTCCGCGCCGACCAGCGATCCCGTACACTAACACTGTGCTACATTCACGCACACACACTCGGGATAATTTTACATTTACACCAAGCCAATTAGCCTACAAACCTGTACGTCATTGGAGTGTGGGAGGAAACCGAAGATCTCGGAGAAAGCCCACACGGTCACGGGGAGAAGGTCCAAACACCGCATAGCCAGCACCCGTAGTCGGGATGAAACCGGGGTCTCTGACGCTGCAAGCGCTGGAATGCTTCCACTGCGCCACCGTGCCACCCAAGTGCATAGGATTGCTGGTTGGCATGGTCTCAGTGGGCCGATGGGCCTGTTTCTGCGTTGTATCTCTAAAGCAAAGACTCCCTTCCACAAAATCTATCACCAAGAATTCTTTCCCTGATTCCTCGTTGAGCTCCACTCTGGACCTGTGGCCTTAAATCAATGAATGATATTCTAGATTTATCATCACTTGTTGAGATTTTCAATCTTCACTGCTGGAATCTGCACGTGTTTTGCTGATGACGTTGCAGGCTTTGCTACACATCACAGATGCTGGTTTACACTGAAGATAGATAGGTACGACATGCTGCAAGTACCTCAGCGGGACAGGCAGCATTTCTGGAGGAGAGGAGCAGCTGACGTTTCGGTTCGAGACCCTTCCTCAGAACGTCACCGATTCCTTTTCTTCAGAGATGACGTGCGAGGCTGGGACATGTTGGCCGGTGTGGGCAGGTTGGGCATGTTCCCACGCTGTATCACTCTATGGCCGATTTGGTAATCCAAGCCGCTGAGAATGTTCTCCCGTTCCCACGTCGGAGTTCCATCACCCAGCGAGCGTGCCTGAACATCGAGCCGCCTGTAGCGGCGACAGCATGGGATTCGGGAGCCCCCCCGACCACGGGTGAACAACAGAGGAGGTGGACTGAACTTTGGTGCCTTCCCTCACAGTGGGAAACTTTGATCCCGCTGTGTGGGGATGTCTATGTTAAAGACTATCGTGTTCTGTGCTCTTTATTTTATTCGAATGGCTGTATGGTGACCACACATGTCACTGTACCAATTGGTGCATGTGCCAATAAATGTCTTATGACTATGATTCAATGCTGCCTGACCCACCGAGTTTCTCCATCTATCCGCTCAATCTAGCACTGGCTTGCAATAGAGGATAGACACAAAATGCAGGAGTAACTCAGCAGGGCAGGTACATCTGATTCCTGGGATGTCAGGACTTTCATATGAAGAAAGACTGGATAGACTCGGCTTGTACACGCTAGAATTTAGAAGATTGAGGGGGGGGGATCTTATAGAAACTTACAAAATTCTTAAGGGGTTGGACCGGCTAGATGCAGGAAGATTATTCCCGATGTTGGGGAAGTCCAGAACAAGGGGTCACACAGTTTAAGGATAAGGGGGAAATCTTTTTAGGACCGAGATGAGAAAAACATTTTTTTACACACAGAGAGTGGTGAATCTGTGGAATTCTCTGCCACAGAAGGTAGTTGAGGCCACAGTTCATTGTCTATATTTAAGAGGGAGTCAGATGTGGCCCTTGTGGATACAGGGGTCGGGGGGTATGGAGAGAAGGCAGGTACAGGATACTGAGTTGGATGATCAGCCATGATCATATTGAATGGCGGTGCAGACTCGAGGGGCCGAATGGCCCATTCCTGCACCTATTTTCTATGTTTCTAAATCCCAAAGTGACCCCCAACTGAAGTGATATAAGACGTTGGTGAGGCCGCAATTAGAGTATTGTGTTCAGCTCTGGGCACCATATTACAGGAGAGGTGTTGTCAAGCAGTAAAGGTTAGAGAGAACTTCCTGCACCTATTTTCTATGTTTCTATCTCAGACCCTGAGGGTGAGGATGCACCGACTGTGAACTGTGCCTCCAGAAGAAGTTGAAAACACGAGTGTAAAATGTCCACAGAACCACATCCTGCACCTGACGGAGGTCTGTGAGTTGTGCAGGGAAGGAACTGCAGATGCTGGTTTAAACCAAAGATAGTCACAAAAAGCTGGAGTAACTCAGCGGGACAGGCAGCATCTCTGGAGAGAAGGAATGGGTGACGTCTTGGGTCGAGACCCTTCTTTCTGTGGATGGTGACTGCACAGACTCCATTCATGACTCACCTACTAATTACCGACCTTCAATTTCTACAGAGCAGTTCCTTATTTTAATATAACCAGCAGCTTTCTTCTGCGATGTAATCTCAGCGGCTGCCGTTTGCCCTGTTCTGTGTCAATGGCATGATTGTGCTCATTAAGATGGAGGAGATAAAAAGCCCTTTGTCAGGGTTTGCATTGCCTTTATTCTTGTTAATCTGTGTTATATTACCAGCAATTTTATTAATTGATCAGATGAACTTTGAAAGCATTTTGTCCCGCATATCTGAAATATTACTCTTTTAGTCTTGCTAGTACATGTTGATGAAAAATACATCAAAGGTTAATCTATCATAAAGAGTTACATGAGGGGAAAATAGACACAAAATGCTTAACTCAGCAGGCCCAGCCCGTAACGTCACCCATTCCTTCTCTCCAGAGATGCTGCCTGTCCCACTGAGTTACTCCAGCATTTTTTGCCTAACTTCGGTTAAGGTTAGGTCGGGGGGAGTTCCCCCAGCCACGGGCACCATGTAATCCCGTGGCTGGGGGAACTCCATGGTCGGATAGTCGGTGACTAAACCGTCTCCCCCACCTGGTTTGCCAGGTGAAGAGGGGGCTGTGGACCTCCAGCAGGACCAAAAACATGACCTGTCAAAAGGGCGGATGAGTTTCTTCCGATCCGATGGCCATCCACACTTCAGTAGAAGTTGCGATCACTGTCGTATACAACATTGCAAGGAGTGAAAAAAACCCATGAAATATAATTCTTCCCTCTCCTTGCTTCTCAAAAGAGAAGTTGATAATTAATTTGGTTTAAACTAGCATCGGCAGTTCCTCCCTACACATTACGTCAGGCGAAAATATACAGTTGAAGCAAAGATAGTGCAGGTACTGGTTAATACACAAATGAATGAATGAATGAATGAATGAATACGATTGTTGGCCAAGTATTCACATACAAGGAATTAGCTTTGGTGCTCCGCCCGCAAGTGACAACATGACATACCATACAATGACAGTTAGGAATAACACATAAAACATTAATAAAACAATAATAAAACATTATCGATTGAACATGTGAATTAAATAAAGTCATCTTTGTAGAGTTTTCACAGACGACACAAACGAACAAACACATACAAAACAGCAAGGAGCAGTACACTGTGGAAGCCATCGTTGGCACCAGCAGCAGCAGCGAGAGACACAGAGTGCTGGAGTAGCTCAGTCGGTCAGGCAACATCTCTGGAAAACATGAATAAGCGATGTCAGACCTCTGTAGAAGGGTCACGATCCAAAACACCTATTCATGTTCTCCAGAGATGCTGCCTGACCTGCCGAGTTTCTCCAGCACTTTGTGTGTGTGTTGGTTTAGTTTAGTTTAGAGATACAGCGCTGAAACAGGCCCTTCGGCACACCGAGTGCGCACCGACCAGCGATCCCCGCACATTAACACTATCCTACACACACCAGGGACAATTTACACACATACACCAAACCAATTAACCTACATACATGCACGTCTTTGGAGTGTGGGAGGAAACCGAAGATCTCGGAGAAAACCCACGCAGGTCACGGGGAGAACGTACAAACTCCTGGAGAGAAGGAATGGGTGACCTTTCAGGTCGAGACCCTTCTTCAGACCTTCTCAAGGAAGGTCTCGACCCCGAAACGTCACCCATTCCTTCTCTCCAGAGATGCTGCCTGTCCCGCCGAGTTCCTTTTTGTGTCCATCTTGAACTTCTACCGCTGCACCATCGAGAGCATCCTTACCAACTGCATCACAGTATGGTATGGCAACTGCCCTGTCTCCGACCGGAAGGCATTGCCGAGGGTGGTGAAAATTGCCCAACGCATCACCGGTTCCTCGCTCCCCTCCATTGAGTCTGTCCAAAGCAAGCGCTGTCTGCGGAGGGCGCTCAGCATCGCCAAGGACTGCTCTCACCCCAACCATGGACTGTTTACCCTCTTACCATCCGGGAGGCGCTACAGGTCTCTCCGTTGCCGAACCAGCAGGTCGAGGAACAGCTTCTTTCCGGCGGCTGTCACTCTACTAAACAACGTACCTCGGTGACTGCCAATCACCACCCCCCCCGGACACTTATTATTATTTATTCAAATCGTTTGCTATGTCGCACTTCCAGGGAGATGCTAAATGCATTTCGTTGTCTCTGTACTGTACACTGACAATGACAATTAAAATTGAATCTGAATCTGAATATGAATCTTCATTTACTGTCACCTGTACTGAGGTACAGTGAGAAACTTTGGCAGTGAGCTAACCAGTCAGTGGAAAGACCCTACATGAGTACAATCGAGCCACCCACATCTAGATACATGATAGAGGGAATCACGTGAATGCCATTCAGTACACTTAGCAGTGGCTGGTGTTATGTGGCTTTTGCTGTCGTTGTATGAATGGTCTCAGCAATCAATGCCTTCTGAACATTGTGCGTTTGTTTTGATTGCAGTTTTTGTGCCTGAAGAACATCCGAACATTCCTGAAAGTTTGTCACGACAAGATCGGACTGAGGAACAGCGAGCTCTTCGACCCCTTTGACCTGTTCGACGTGAGGGACTTTGGGAAGGTACGCAACAGTTCTAACATTCTGGTCTGGTGCTCTGATGCTCAACAGACGCATGGCAAATATAGAGATATAAACCTGAAGGTTTGCCTGCCCGCCTGTTGCCACACTCAGAGAGGTACATGGATAGGATAAGTTTGGAGGGATATGGACCAAGCGCAGGTGGGTGGGACTAGTGTAGCTGGGACATGTTGGCCGGTGTGGGCAAGTTGGGCTGAAGGGCCTGTTTCCACACTGTATCACTCTATTACTCTAGGTAAACTCATGTGAAGCCTCGGGTCAGATAGGAATCAATACGACACTCTCTGGGACCAAAATCACCTCTGGGTATGTTTCTTGAAGACCCCAAGGTGACTTTCTGTGTGAGAACCATCCACCTTGCCCTGTGGTAATGTGTTGAGAGGGAAAGCTCTAACTCTTACTCTTGCCCAATGCTGTGGAATGGCACCCCTGGTTGAATTCTCTCTCATAGAGTGATACAGCATGGAAACAGGCCCTTCGGCCCAACTTGCCCACACCGGCCAACATGTCCCAGCTACACTAGTCCTACCTGCCATCATTTGGACCATATCCCTCCAAACCTGTCCTATCCATGTACCTGTCTAGCTGCTTCTTAAACATTGGGATAGTCCCAGCCTCACCTACCTCCTCTGGCAGCTCGTTCCATACACCCACCATCCTTTGTGTGAAAAAGTTACCTCTCAGATTCCTATGAAATCTCTGTAGCTGGATCACTATAACGCTATAAACGCGGGGAGGTCACGTTGCAGATATATAAGACGTTGGTGAGGCCACATTTAGAATATTGTGGTCAGTTCTGGGCACCATGTTACAGGAAAGATGTGGTCAAGTTGGAATGGATACAATGAGGATGTTGCCAGGACTCGAGGGTCTGAGCTATAGGGAGTCCTTAAGCAGTTTGAGACTCTATTCCTTGGAGCACAGGAGGATGAGTGGTGTCCTTAACGAGGTGTATAATATCATGAGAGGAATCGTCTCTTGTCCAGAGTAGAGGAATCAAGAACCAGAGGACAAGGTTTAAAGTGAAGGGGGAAAGATTTAATAGGAATCTGAGGGATAATGTTTTCACACAAAGGGTGGTGGGTGTATGGAACGTGCTGCCAGAGGAGGTAGTTGAGGCAGGTAGTATCGCAACGTTTAACAAAGAATTTGACAGGTGGATGGATAGGACAGGATTTGAGGAGGAATACAGGAAGTTGACCAGTTCCTTTTGTGCCTGGAGTGAAGAGAACTGTCTCATCCTGAACACAACTAAGACTAAAGAGATGGTGGTTAACTTTGGCAGGTCCAAGCTCCCCCTTCAGCCGGTCAACGCTGCTGGGGCTGACATTGAGGTGGTGCAGACATATAAATACCTTGGAGTGCACCTTGATAACAAACTGGACTGGTCTGTCAACTCTGACTCCCTCTACAAAAAAGGCCAGAGCAGACTCTTTTTCCTCAGAAGGCTCAAATCCTTCAATGTGTGTAATGACATGCTGCACCTGTTTTACAACACTGTGGCTGCAAGTGTTATTTTCTGCGCTGTTGTCTGCTGAGGAAACAGCATTAGTGCAAAAAACAACAAGAAGCTGGTCAAACTGGTTAAACGAGCTAGCTCAGTGCTGGAGGGGAGAGTAGACTCTGGGATGGATGTGCTTGAGAAGCGTATGAGGCACAAGGTGCAGGAAATCCTGAAAAACCCCGGGCATCCCCTCCATGTAATTCTGGAGAGTCAAAAGAGCACTCGGAACAACAACCAGCTCCTCTCCCTGCCCTGTAGAACGGAGCGGTTCAGGAGATCCTTCACCCTTGCAGCCATTAGATTTTATAATTCGGACCGCTAGTGCTGTAGGGGGAAGCATTCTTGCAATTTTTAATTTTTAATTGTTTATTATTGGTCTTTTTAAGTATTTATTGCTCTCAGGTAGTGTCCACAGTGTATTCTAACTGCGTTCGTTTTGAATCTGTGGGTTTGTTATTGGGGGCTTCTGGACATCTGAATTTATAACCATATAACCATATAACAATTACAGCACGGAAACAGGCCATCTCGGCCCTACAAGTCCGTGCCGAAATTTCCCTGAGGGGATCAATAAAGTATTTTTTATTTTATTTATTATTTTATTATTTTTGAGGGATCATATGGGCCAAACGTAGGCAGGTGGGACTAGTGTACTGTCGATGGGACATGTTCGTCGGTGTGGGTAAGTTGGGCCGAAGGGCCTGTTTCCACGCTGTCAGTCTCTATGATGCTGTCTGATGCTGCCTGTCTGATAGAAAATTACAAAATTCTTAAGGGGTTGGACAGGAAGATTGTTCCCGATGTTGGGGAAGTCCAGAACAAGGGGCCACACAGTTTAAGGATAAGGGGGAAATCTTTTAGGACCGAGATGAGAAAAACATTTTTCACACAGAGAGTGGCGAATCTGTGGAATTCTCTGCCACAGAAGGTAGTTGAGGCCACAGTTCATTGGCTATATTTAAGAGGGAGTTAGATGTGGCCCTTGCGGCTAAAGGTATCAGGGGGTATGGAGAGAAGGCAGGTACAGGATACTGAGTTGGATGATCATATTGAAATGGCGAATGGCCTACTCCTGCACCTATTGTCTATGTTTCTATGTTTCTCTGATGCTGCCTGAACACCTGAATTCCTCCAGCACTTTGCTCTTTGCACAAGATTCCAACATGTGCGGCCTCTGGTCCCCCCTGCAGACACAATCGTGTTGGAATCCTCCGCAGCCTCTCCCAGAGCATTGTGACTTTTAAGTCCGACATGCTAAACAAGCAGAACATTCTCTACAGATTGAGCTGGCGTTTAGGGAGTGTGAATATCTCTGAGTCTCTAATGGGACTGGACATGCCCATGCAATGTTTTATTCAGTTCGCTTGCTGGAGCTAAGTATTGGGAACTACAAAATGTGTTTCGATGTGCTGTCAGGGTAATTGCTGTGCGGTTGAACAGATACTGACCTGTTTCAAGCTCATAGCGTTTCGCAGGTAGCAACTGCTGAAAGCCACCTAGTTACAGTGTATCTGCAGCCAGAAATGATGTACGGTTTGCGCTACTGAGGCAAGTTGTGGGGGAGTAGCTTGGATTAGTTTAGTTTGTAGATACAGCGTGGGAACAGACCCTACAGTCCACACCAACCAGCGATCCCTGTACATTAACACCATCCTACACGGGACAATTTTTACTTTGACAACAAGCCAATTAACCTGCAAATCTGGGCGTCTTTGGAGTGTGGGAGGAAACCGAAATTCTCGGAGAAAACCCACGCAGGTCACGGGGAGAACGTACAAACAAGCACCCACAGTCAGGATCGAACCCGGGTCTTTGCCGCTGTAAACGCAGTGAGGCAGCAACTCTACCGCTGCACACCCGTGCTGAGTGATGGGTGGTGGTTTCTGTTGGGATACTGAGGGACACATAGCGGGCAAAAGGGGGTGGGGTCATTGGGGGATGGACATAATGGTATGGCAGAGGGAATCGAGAACCAGAGGGCATAGTGGTCGGCACGATGGCACAGTGGTAGAGTCATTGCATCCCATCGCCAGAGACACAGGTTCGATCCTGACTACGGGTGCTGTCTGTACGAAGTTTATACATTCTCGCTGTGACCTCGTGGGTTTTCTCCGGGTGCTCCGGTTTCCTCCCACACTCCAACGACGTACAGGTTTGTAGGTAATTGGCTTTGGGAAAATTGTAAATTGTCAATTGCCACAGAGGGTAGTTGAGGCCAGTTCATTGGCTATATTTAAGAGGGAGTTAGATGTGGCCCTTGTGGCTAAGGGGATCAGAGAGTATGGAGAGAAGGCAGGTACGGGATACTGAGTTGGATGATCAGCCATGATCATATTGAATGGCGATGCAGGCTCGAAGGGCCGAATGGCCTACGCCTGCACCTATTTTTTATGTTTCTATGTTTCTATGTATGGGGTGATCGCTGGTCGATGGGGACTCAGTGGGACTGAAGGGCCTGTTTGCAAGTTGCATATCTAAAGTCTCCAAAGTCTAAAAGACCTAGGCTTAAGGAGAGGGGGGAAAGATAGGAACCTGAGGGGTAACTTTTTTACACAAAGGGTGGTGGGTGTTTGGAACGAGTTGCCTGAGGAGGTAAGGTACACAAAATTGCTGGAGAAACTCAGCGGGTGCAGCAGCATCTATGGAGCGAAGAAAATAGGCGACGTTTCGGGCCGAAACCCTTCTTCAGCCTGATGGGGGTTGGGAGGGGAGAAGGAAGGAAAAAGGGGAGGAGGAGGAGCCCGAGGGCGGGGGGATGGGAGGAGACAGCTCGAGGGTTAAGGAAGGGGAGGAGACAGCAAGGGCTAGTTGAGGTAGGGTCTATCGCAATGTTTAAAGAACATTTGGACAAGTACATGGATAGGAAAGGTTTCGAGGGACGCGGGCCAAAATCTGGCAGATGGGACTAGAGCAGATGTTGGTGGGACTAGACTAGGGCATGTTGGTCGGTGTGTGTAAGTTGGGCCGAAGGGCCTGTTTCCAACGCTGTATGAATCCTTGACTTTCTCCACGACTCTTTGAGGGAGTAATTGGATTGAGTGTGATAGTCCCTTGACTGTGACAACAGATGGAGGAAGATTTAAAAAGTTGAAAGGGGATTTCAACTAGACATTTTGCTGGAAGGTTTGACTAAACACTGCTGTATCCAGCCGGCTCCCTGGGGTTGGAGCAGGTTTTGGCTGTAAATGCTGAGTCGGAAAAGCGAATTGTCTCCAATCTAGGCAATAAGGAACTTGGAAGAAACCTTCATTATTCAGTCAATATCTGGATGGTAGAACTTTGTCCTGTAGTGATATGTTAATGGGGAACCGAGATAAGCGTATGACGGGGAAAGAATAGAAGGATATGCTGCCAAGATAATATTAGAGAGATTTGAGTAAAGTATAGGCGCTGATGTAGAACAGTTGTGCTGACTGGACTCTTTCTGTGTTGCAGCGTCTGCATGACTGTATGTTGGTAAAATCCAGGGCCCTGTGTTGTAAAAATTAGAGAAAACGAGTGCAGAATTCAACCTGATTCCCACTACCTCGTACAACATGGCGGAAATGTGGCGCAGCGGTAGAGTTGATACAAGTTGAAACAAGTTTATTCATGGATAACCCCTTGAGATGGACAGTCATCTCGTTTTCAAGGGGGTCCAACATAGAACATACAGCACAAGACATAACATACATAGAGGCTCTCATTGACCCACCTACCCACACACCAATCCCAAAACCCCTCCATCTCCACTTGTTATAGTTTATAACAATTGTTAATTGGCTTTACATATCCAATAATAACAATAGTTATGTGTTACAGCATAATGTTAATGCATAATACCATATACCGCCTATCATACATCGTACGTTAATACATACTATCAACATTATTACGTGATATATTATTTCATGATATTGTGACATAATACAATACAAGACCTTGTTAGACTATGCAATACAATAATACATAAGTGTAATGGCCATGCATATACAATAGTTATGCCAAATGATCACACACAGAGTTGCTGCCTTACAGCGCTCACAGAGCTGGAGACCCGGATTTGATCCTGACAATTTTTTATTAAATTTAATTAAAAAAATTATACAAATACTTTCATTCAGCAAACAAAAACAAACATACAAAAGGGTAACGTGACCAGAACTGCCTTAGTGGCAGCGTGCAAAGCAACAGTCATCCGTTTTAAAATAACGTCACCCTCATCAGTTATACACGCGACCTCCCTCGGCGACCAGTGGTCACGGAAGGTCTCCAGTGACCCCGTGGACACCGCGTGTGTGTTCCCTCTCCAGGGACACGTGGGCACGGACGTGGGCCCGGATCAAGAGGGAGTTAGATGGGGCCCTTGTGGCTAAGGGGATCAGGGGGTATGGAGAGAAGGCAGGTACGGGATACTGAGTTGGATGATCAGCCATGATCATATTGAATGGCGGTGTAGGCTCGAAGGGCCGAATGGCCTGCTCCTGCACCTAATTTCTATGTTTCTCTGTTTCTAAAAGGGGCGGGTGGCCGACCCCGGTGTGGCCATCGACTGCCCGCTGCCTGGACCCGCGAATGGCCATCTTGACCAGGCCCAGGAGCAGACCGACGGGGAGACCCCCTCTGTACCCAGTGCCCAAATATCAGGAGCGTGGGGCTAAAATGCAGCCAATACTTGAGGAGCAGCCCCTTCAGATAGTCGAACAGGGGCTGCAACCTCTCACACTTCGTGTAGACGTGGTCCATGGTCTCTTCCTCGCCGCGGAAGTGACAGGCGGCTGGCGAATCCGTGAACCGGCTCAAGTACCCGTTACAGGCCACGGACATGTGCAACACTCTCCACCCCAGGTCCCCGATGTACAGGGGGAGGACTCCCTTATAGAGAGATTTCCACTGGGGGCCGCTCCCGACTGACAATGGGAGCGATCTGTACGGAGTTTGCACGTTCTCCATTGACCGCGTGGGTTTTCTCCGGGTGCTCCGGTTTCCTCCCATACGCCAAAGACATACAAGTTTGTAGGTTAATTGGCTTGGTAAAATTGTAAGTTGTCCCTTGCGTGTGTAGGACTGTGTTAGTGTGCGGGGATCGCTGGTTGGCACGGACTCAGTGGGCCGAAGGGCCTGTTTCCGGGCAGTATCTTAAAAGATCTAAACTAAACTGGTATTGGGGAGAGAGCTTCATAGTTCAGTTGTAATAGTGCGTGTAAGATGAATGTGTATGTTTGTACTGTGGTCATGTATAATTTAACAGTGTAATTACATACAGGGTACTAGGTTTTATGTCGATTGGTTGTGTGAGTGTCGAACTCGGTGCTGTGAAACCTGTACATCAAGAGTGTTTAATTGTTATATGCATCAGGGCTGGAGCAACACAACCCTTATTTGCTGCCGTTTTTTCAGGCACAAAGTGACACAACAAATTAACACACAATAAAGAATGACACACTAATTTATCAGTTGCGGGCGTGTCCCACTTACAAGACTTTTTTGGCGACTGCCGGCACCCGTCATGGGTCGTTGCAGGTCGGCGAAAATGTTCAACGTTGAAAATTCAATGGGTGCCAGAAAGACGCTACGACTCTTTGGGCGACTGAGGAGGCGACTCACGACCATACAGGCGACATGTCGCGGAGTGAAGCCTGTACGGTCATTAGCAGTCGCCCACCTTGTTCTGGTCGCCGCTGGATTTTCAACATGATGACATTTTTCGCCGACCAGTAACGACCTGTGACGGCAGTCGCCGAAAAAGTCGCGTTAGTGGGACAGGGTCATAAGACGAGGTTACCAGACCATGATAGTGTCAGACAACGTGTGGTCAATATTTAGTGGTGAAGAGCTTCCACCACCTGCATGGCATGTCTTGGTAGTGCATGTTTGTTGGTGTGTTGAAGTTTCATCCCAGTGAGTGAGTGGCCGGGGGAGGGGGGGGGGGGGGGGAGAAGGAGGGGAGGGTGCATTGTGCGTGGAGGGGCATGTTGGCCAGAGGGGAGGGGCAGAGGGCGTGGAGGACGGGGAGGGTGCGTAGGGTATGGAGGGGTGTGGAGTGGCAAGGAGGGGTGTGGGAGTGGCAAGGAGGGGGGTGTGGGAGAGGGCAGAGGGGAGGGAGGGACGTGGGGTGTGGCGTTTGCAGAATATGGAACCTGCTTAGGTGAGTGATGATGAGAAAGGCTTGGTGGTGAACGTGTGTTGGTGTGTACAAGTTTCATCCCAGTGAGTGTGTGTTCTATTGTCCAGTGCAAGTTGGGGCTGGATTGTAACCATTGTCAGTGTGTGCTCTGCACTGTATTACCCCGCTGGGCTGCAGTGAAGAGCAGTTCCAGTTGCATCTTATATCTCTGTGTGCAGGGATCAGCAGGGGGCTACTCGCTCCTAGTATGTGAATGTACTGCTCTGTATATTTCCCCCCCTTCTCTCCCTCTCAGGCAAAGAATGGTCAGCCCAATCCCCTCCCCAGAGTCACCTCCTGTGCTTCCACGTCTCCTGCTGGTGGGAGGAGCAGCGAGTTTGTGGCTCGACCAGCCCCGACCAGCTGTTGTACAGGGCTAGCGAAGGGTGTTTCCCTTCAGAGGGAGCCTGAGAGAGGCCACAATAGTGTGCGTGGAGCGATCGTAGCTGGCAAGAGATCGAGAGCTGTCTCATGCAGTAATCTGACTGCAGCGGGCTTAATTGAAAACATTTTCTGTCCTTTTAGAAACAATGAGCTTGAGCTGAGCACAGGATGTGGAGCCCCTGATGGTGACTGAATCTCTCTGGGCTTTCCTCCAAATCTTCACTCACAAGCCAGCAAAGTCAGATCCCAGGCGCTGATGGGGAGCAGTCTATGCTGGTTGACATTCCAATGGTGTAAAGCACTTCTCCATTGCAATGCTGACCATGTAGCGACTGGCTGGCACAAGTGGCTAAGGATATTTTTGTGGCACGGTGGCACAGCGTTCGAGATAGTGCCTCACAGCGCCAGAGACCCGGGTTTGATTCTGTCTGTGGGTGCTGTCCTTATGGAGTTTGCAGGTTCACCCTGTTTCAGGAGAGAAAATTCAAAAGAGAGTTAGATAGAGCTCTTTCAAGAGTTAGATAGAGCTCTTAAAGATAGCGGAGTCAAGGGATATGGGGGGAAGATCAATGATCAGCCATGATCACATTGAATGGCGGTGCTGGCTCGAAGGGCCTAATGGCCTACTCCTGCACCTATTGTCTATTGTCTATGAGTTGCTATGAACTGTCTGAACTGGAGAGAAGGCAGGTACGGGATACTGAGTTGGATGATCAGCCATGATCATATTGAATGGCGGTGCAGGCTCGAAGGGCCGAATGGCCTACTCCTGCACCTATTGTCTATTGTCTATGAGCTGCTATGAACTGTCTGTGGTTGCGTTGGCTATGGGATTTAGTTTTTGCACGAGTATTGCGGTTAATATCTTATTGCTATTTTTCGGTTTAGTATATATTGCACATGCTTATTGCGTTTACAGGCCTGTTGAGATGTTACTATTCCACTGTCGATCAATATGACTGTAATGCCCCTGTCCCACTTGGGAAACCTGAACGGAAACCTCTCGAGACTTTGCACCCCACCCAAGGTTTCCGTGCGGTGCCCGCCAGGTTTTTGTCAGTCTCCCTACCTGCTTCCACTACCTGCAACCTCCGGCAACCACCTGCAAAAACCTCCGGGAACCGCACGGAAACCTTGGGTGGGGCGCAAAGTCTCCAGAGGTTTCCGTTCAGGTTTACTAAGTGGGACACAGGGGCATTAAACGCTCTTGACCTTCCTGCATTGGTAATGACATTGAATTGCAGCCTGACCCGCTGGGTTACTCCACCATTATATGTCACCAGCATTTGCAGTTCCTTCCTTTAACGGGGCAGCATAGTGGCAATGGTAGAGTTGCTGCCTTACAGCGCCAGAGACCCAGGTTGATCCTAACTACTGGTGCTGTCAGTACGGAGTTTCTACGCTCTCTCTGCGTGGGTTTTCCTCGGGATCCCCGGTTTCCTCCCACACTCCAAAGACGTACAGTTTTGTAGGTTAATTTGCTAGGCATCACTATAAATTGTCCCTAGTATGTGTAGAATGGTGTTAGCGTGCAGGGATCGCTGGTCGGCGTGGACTCAGTGGGCCAAAGGGCCTGTTTCCGCGCTGTTTCTCTAAACTAAACTTAAACCATAAGGGAAGTGAAACTGAATTTTCAAATTTTGCTAGACTGGAGTCGAAGGTGGGTCAACCCACAGAGGTAAAAATAACAACTGAACGTGGCAGAACTCAGCAGGTACGTCGGCATCTGTGGAGACAAACGAGAGAAGGGTCGAGATCCTACATCAGGATTTATGCAGGGTCTTGACCCAACACATCATCTTGCACCTCCTGCCTTCACACGTGCTATTTGACCTGTTTGTATTCTTCCAAAGTTCTCGTTCTGTCATTTTAGATCCCAGCATCTGCAGTCTCTGTTGCATTCAAACTGATAAACATAGAAACATAGAAATTAGGTGCCGGAGTAGAGGCCATTCGGCCCTTCGAGCCTGCACCGCCATTCAATATGATCATGGCTGATCATCCAACTCAGTATCCCGTACCTGCCTTCTCTCCATGCCCCCTGATCCCTTTAGCCACAAGGGCCACATCTAACTCCCTCTTAAATATAGCCAATTAACTGACCTCAACTACCCTCTGTGGCAGAGAGTTCCAGAGATTCACCACTCTCTGTGTGAAAAAAGTTCTCCTCATCTCGGTTTTAAAGGATTTCCCCCTTATCCTGATGGAGGTGATGGGTGAAGTAGACACTGCAGTTAGTGGCCAAGGAACAATTGAGGAACATTGTGGAAGCAGCAATGGCAGAGCTTTGTATTTTAAATTTAAACTCATATCCATAAGTGATAGGAGCAGAATTAGGCCACTCAGCCCCTCATGTCCATGCAGCCATTCAATCATGGCTGATCTATCTTTCCCTCTCAACCCCATTCTCCTGCCTTCTTAGATTTAAAAATACCCATTGACTTGGCCTCCGCAGCCGTCTGTGGCAATGAATTCCACAGATTCGCCACAACTCTGGCTAAAGAAATTCCTAAAGAAAAACCAATCTGAAGAAGGGACTCGACCCGAAACGTCACCCATCCCTTTTCACAATAGATACTGCCTGTCCCGCTGAGTTACTCCAGCTTTTTGTGTCTGTATCTCAAGAAATTCTTCCTCGTCTCCTTTCTAAAGAAATGTCCTGTGTGGGAGAAAGGCCTGGAAGGTGTGGAGCTCAGAGTGAGTGCTGGTCCCTGTACAGAGATCGCGTGTGAACCTCAACACTTGCTCTAGGCCTGACTCATCAGTGAAACGCCAAACAGCCGTCTCCAGGTGAAGTCTCCAGGGGATCTCGACCACTCGCTGAGATCTGCTTCCCCGAAGCTAATCTTAACAGAACTAGCACGGAAACTGTACACGGCCTTTACTGTAATAAGTATTTTAGGGCCCTGCTGTCTCTGGGGAGAGGAACTATCGTTTAGTGCTGTTTTTGTGAGGAAGGACGTGGGGCAAGATGCGAGTTTCAGAATCACTTGCCATCTGGTGCACAGCGAGTAGAAAATAATTAAGAATGATTTAACTCAGCCAATTACGAGAATGATCCCAGGAATGATTGGATTAACCTATGATGAGCGTTTGATGGCACTGGGGCTCTACGCGCTGGAGTTTTAAAGCAGTGATTCACAACCTGGGGCCATAGCAAATTTCAGGGGGGGCCACAGAAAAATATTGGGATTCAGGGGCCCACAGGTTGAATGAAGAGCTACCACCCTGTTGCCTCCTAAATTTCAGTTCTGATACATTTAAATCTATGTAGTTGAAATGCTTTTGATGTTTGTGGAATAGAATAAAAGGGAATATACGTGCAATTAATAGACACTGATATTTTAATGGAAGATATTATAATATTGAAGTACTTTTTTCCCGCTAATAATGTAAGGGGGGGCCACAGAAAATTAAAAGATCCCAAGGGGGCCATGAGCTAAAAAAGGTTGGGAACCACTGTTTTAAAGGATGAGGGGGACCTCATTGAAACGTACTGAATAGTGAAAGCCCTGGATAGGGTGGATGCGGAGAGGATGTTTCCACTAGTGGGAGAGTGTGGAATCAGAGGCTATAGCCGCAGAATAAAAGGACATACCTTTATAAAGTAGATGAGGAGGAATTTCTTTAGTCAGCGGGTGGTGAATCTGTAGAATACACTGCCACTGACAACTGTGGAAGCCAAGTCAATGGATATTTTTAAGACTGAGATTGATAGATTATTGATTATTCAGGGGTTGTCGGAGAAGGCAGGAGAATGGGGTTGAGAGGAAAAGATAGGTCAGCCATGAATGAATGGTGGAGTAGACTTGATGGGCTGAATGGGCCTAATTCGGCTCCTAGAACCTACGAGTCATGTTGCATCGCTGGAGAAAGTGGGTAGGTGGTTGCCTATCAATTGTCTCCAGAGATGCTGCCTGGCCCGCTGAGTTACTGCCGCATGTTGTGTCAATCCTCAGTATAAAGCAGCATCTGCAGCTCATTTTTATTACATTAAGAGTGATTTAACTTCTTCAAACTAAATAGATCAATGTGCACCTGGTTCCCCTCAGACTGCGATGCTGTGTGGAGTGACCAATGTTGACTGGTTCGTGTTCACTCATGCAGCTTGCAGCGTCACATGCGAGGGTGCATTTACCATCCACCCTGGTGGCTCTGCGGAAATGTAATTTGCCTTTGAAATATGTTTTGGGTTTGCTGCGTGACTTCATAGAGTGATACAGCGTAGAACAAGGCCCTTTGGCCTAACTTGTCCTCACCGGCCAACATGTCCCAGCTACACATGTCCCACCTGCTTGTGTTTGGCCCACATCCCCTCAGTCCTGTCCTATCCATGCACCTGTCTAACTGTTTCTTAAACCTTTGGATAGTCCCAGCCTCAATTATCTCCTCTAGCAGCTTGTTCCATACACCCACCACCCTTTGTGTGAAAAAGTTACCCTTCAGATTCCCGTTAAATCTTCTCCCCTTCACCTTATACCTATTTAGGCTGCTAGCATCCGAGCATTAGCATTTTTGAAGGTGAACCAAAAAGCTGGAGAAACTCAGTGGGTGAGGCAGCATCTATGGAGCGAAGGAATAGGCGATGTCTCCCATAGATGCTGCCTCACCCGCTGAGTTCCTCCAGCTTTTTTGTCTACCTTTGATTTTTCCAACATCTGCAGTTCTTTCTTAAACATTAGCATCTTGAAGTACCTTTTTAGGTTCTTATTTTTATCCTGCTTTGTAGTCAAACCCAACTTATGCCCTGGACTTGTGATATTTAAATCCACCGGTATTTTTAGTTTTTTTTAGTTTAGTTTAGACGGGAACAGGCAAACTTTGTCCCACCATATCCGCCCAGACCAGTGATCCCCACACACTAACACTTTACAAATTTACAATTATACCAACCTACAAACCTTTATGTCACTGGAGTGTGGGAGGAAACCGAAGATCTCGGAGAAAACCCACGCAGGCCACTGGGAGAACGTGCAAACTCCGTACAGACAGCACCCATAGTCAGGATCGAACACTGCGCCACCATGCTGCCCTAATTCTATTGCTTCTGTACTTATGTTGAGCTGGCTTCAAGCTGTTTTGTGTTGGAACAATTGATGAGGATCAGAGGGAACAGTGATTCTCTGGAGATTCAATGCCATGAGGAAAAATGACTCTTGACTGTAAGGTGGTCTTCAACACATTAGGTACACCATTGTACACTCAAGAGGCCACCTTTAAACTGGGTAGCATGTGTCCTTGATATGCATTCTCCAGGGTTTAGCTAATGTCAAGCTTATCAGTGTAGACTGATCTTCCATGAGATAGTTACTTTCAATGTCAACGTTGTTAATAGGGTTTGCTGTGTATTGAACAAAGTGCATTTAGTTGAAGACCGATTCAGCACATTAAAGCCCCTGCTTACTGTAGATTTCCGCATTGGGTGCGTTTCACAGTGTTGACATTCCCATCGGATTCATGTGGGAGGGAGGTAGGAGTCGGCATGTGGATATTGACGTTATTCCCTTCATCATGTATCTGTACACTGCGGATGGCACGAATGTAAACATGTATTACACGGTGACACAGCGGTAGAGCCACTGCCTTACAGCACAAGAGACCCCAGTTCGATCCTGACTACGGGTGCTGTCTGTGCGGAGTTTGTACGCTGTCCCCCTGTGACTTGTGCGGGTTTTCTCCGAGATATTCGGTTTCCTCCTCCACTCCAAAGACCTACAGGCTTGTAAGTTAATTACCTTGGTATAATTGTGTAAATGTAAAATTGTCCGTAGTAGGTGCAGGGTAGTGTTAGTGTGCGAGGATCGCTGGTCGGAGCGGTCTTGGTGGGCCGAAGGGCCTGTTTCCGCACTAAACTATTGTCTTTCCACTGACTAGGTAGCACGCAACAAAAGGTTTGCATTCACTGGAGTTTAGATGAGGGGGCAATCTTATAGAAACATATAAAATTATATAAGGACTGGACAAGCTAGATGCAGGAAAAATGTTCCCAATGTTGGGCGAGTCCAGAACCAGGGGCCACAGTCTTAGAATAAAGGGGAGGTCATTTAAGACTGAGGTGAGAAAAAACTTTTTCACCCAGAGAGTTGTGAATTTATGGAATTCCCTGCCACAGAGGGCAGTGGAGGCCAAATCAGTGGATGGATTTAAGAGAGAGTTAGATAGAGCTCTAGGGGGCTGGTGGAGTCAAGGGATATGGGGAGAAGGCAGGAACGGGTTATTGATAGGGGACGATCAGCCATGATCACAATGAATGGTGGTGCAGGCTCGAAGGGCCGAATGGCCTCCTCCTGCACCTATTTTCTATGTTTCTATGTATCTAAAAACTACGTTACTCGTGACAATGAACAGAACCTAACGCGAGCGGATGAAAATGTTTTGCATAGCTTGACAATTTGTGCTGTGTGGACAGAAGGACATTACCTGATTGTTGAGGTACAACGTGTGTCCTTCACAAACCCTTCGAGAGCCAAGGGATGGAAAGATTTCTGTTTCCACATAATTCCCCCTATGACTGAAATAATTGGACCGGAATTGGGTTGTCAGAGCTGCACAGCGAAAACTCAACACTGAAAGTGGAGGGAGGAACTGCAGATGCTGGTTTAAATCGAAGAGAGACACAAGACGCTGGAGTGACTCAGGGTCTCGACCCGAAACGTCACCTATTCCTTCTCTCCAGAGATGCCGCCTGTCCCGCTGAGTCACTCCAGCGTCTTGTCTCTAACTCAACATCAAATACTGCCCGGGCATCTCTCGCTGTCCGCACTGCCACTAACTCTGCATAATTGTTAGAATTCATCAGCTTTGCCCTTGTGTTATTGCGATATTATTCAGTCACATTCCAGGCTAATGACATTCCTCTGCCTATCTGCATCACTGTCCGACATTACAACCAGCTGACCATTTCTATTACAAATCATATTACAGTACAGCAGCGCTCTGTTTCCTGCCCATCTTATTTATTTCCTGAAGGCCCTGTCCCACTGTACGAGGTAATTCAAGAGCTCTCTCGAGTTTAAAGCACGTAGAATGTACGTAGCAGGTACGTCGGAGCTCGGGGACGTCTCTTAGTGGCTCGTAACGCTAACGGCAGGTACTCGGGAATTGCGGTAAGCTTGTGAAGGGTCGTGAAGATTTTTCAACACGTTGGAAAATGTCCACGAGAGCCCTGAGTACCTACGAGCGGCTGTTGGCGTAAATCTCCGAGTTTGAATCAGGGGAAACTCGGGAGAACTCTTGCATTGGTTCGTACAGTGGGACAGGGCCTAACTGCATCCTCCTGCCCGTGTCTGCTCTACTCATGTAATTCCCATTCATAAGCCTTCGTTTGAGTTTGTTATCATGTGAAGGGTTTGAGCTGCAACTGTTTAAATGGTAATCTTCTACAATTCTGATCTCGGAAACACAATAGCAATTTGTAACAAGATTAAATGGATTATTGGAAGTCGAAAAATCTGATGTATTACTGTGTGTGTGTGTGTGTGCACAAATGGCAGCATTAAAAGTACAAGTTTACGGGGATTTTGGAAATGTCCATCCTATCTTTTGACTCTCGGGTTCCGTATGTTGGAGCAATGATGGAAGGAGAGGCTCCTCAGCATTCCCCACTGGTTGAGGCAGGTGCCATCACAATGTTGAAGAAACACTAATGGCCCTGTCCCACGGTACAAGCTCATTCCAAGAGCTCTCCCAAGTTTGCCCTGATTCGAACTCGGAGATTTACGGTAATGGCCACTCGTCGGTACTCGGGGCTCTCGTGGACATTTTTCATCATGTTGAAAAATCTTCACGAGTCTTCCCGTGCTTACCTGCCATTAGCGAGTCTTCCCGAGTACCCGCCGTTAGCGTTACAAGCCGGTAAGAGACGTCCCCGAGCTCCGACGTACCCGCTACGTTCATTCTCCGTGCTTACCACGAGTTTGATTTTTTTTAAAGGGTCTCGGGAGAGCTCTTGGAATGAACTCATACCGTGGGACAGGGCCTTTAGACAGGTACATGGATAGGACAGGTTTAGAGGGATATGGGCCAAACGCGGGCATGTGGGACTAGTGTTGATGGGACATGTTGGGCAAGTTGGGCCGAAGGGCCTGTTTCCATGCTGTCCCACTCCTTGACGCTAATGTTTGAGAACTGCAGATAGTTGTCTCGGCTGGTGAACTTGTGTTCCCAATAAAGAAAGTAAAGGGGATTAGGTCAGATCGTATTTGCATGTCATCTAGGAAATGTGTGAAGAACCGGTCTTTTCACATTCTACTCTGTTATTCCACAAACAAGACACCACCTAAGGCTTGACCTGAACTGTTGCAGGTTGTCTCATGTATGCTGCATTAATATGGTATTCCACTGTCTTTACCCTGATCAATATCTTGGTCCTCGGCTAACATTTGGTCATTTCCTCAGACTTATAACATATAATATAACAATTACAGCACGGAAACAGGCCATCTCGACCCTTCTAGTCCGTGCCGAACACATAATCTCCCCTAGTCCCATATACCTGCGCTCAGACCATAACCCTCCATTCCCTTCCCATCCATATAACTATCCAATTTATTTTTAAATGATAAAAACGAACCTGCCTCCACCACCTTCACTGGAAGCTCATTCCACACAGCCACCACTCTCTGAGTAAAGAAGTTCCCCCTCATGTTACCCCTAAACTTCTGTCCCTTAATTCTCAAGTCATGTCCCCTTGTTTGATGATCTTTTTTGGGCAGTGTTTTAAAACCTTTGGACTTGTACAGTTTTAACATTCCCCATATTAATCACAACTGGACCTCTTTCCTTGAAGATACACAAAAATGTGGAGTAACTCAGCGGGCGGGACAGGCAGCATCTCTGGAGGAAAGGAATAGGTGACCAGTTAATCAGACTGAAGATGCCTGGAGAAGGGTCTCGGCCAGAAACGTCACCTATTCCTTTTCTCCAGAGATGCTGCCTGTCCCACTGAGTTACTCCACTTTCTTGTGTCTATTTTCAATTTAAACCAGCATCTGCAGTTCCTTCCTTGGTTGGACCACTTATCTTGTTGGTTTTTGTCACATAAAATTGAATCTGGTTAATTCCTATTTTCTTCCAAACGCTAGGCCACAGCCGTCCCATTTTCACACATCCCGCTCACATTTTTCCCGTCGAGGCGATAAACATCTTCCCATCGCATTTCCACCCATATTTATAAAGTTATTAACCATTGAAATTAAAACAGCCGAAAACGCCTTCTCATAGACAGCTTCCGGCCTTCCCACAGTGATGATGTTACAATGCCTCTCACTGTGCACCAATCACAATGGCCTCTCATGCTAGCTGCTGACTGCCACAATGACACATCAATGGGACGATGCCAATGATAACGAGGTTGCTGCCCCTCTAGCAATATCTGAAGGGGCTGCTCATCAAGTTCTGGTTGCATTTTGGTCCACGATCCTGGCGTTTGGGCTCAAGGCAGGGAGTGGGGGAGGGCTGATGGCGGGGGGGGGGGAACTCTCATCACCCATCACCCACCCCCCCCCCCCCCCCCCCATGTCGGGAGACAGAACCCAACGGGTCCCACTTGGTCTAGCTAATTCTTAAAATTTTGGCCACCACTCATTTAGTATTGATTTTTAAAATGGAAGTTTCCAATGCACTCACCCCAGCCTCAGCTCATAGCTTTGCAGTTTGCGTTCTTTAGTTTTAAGGCCCTGTTTCAAATTGAACTAAATTGTCTCTAGACTTTGTATAAAATTCTGTCATATTATGATCACTCTTCCATGACAGCCCTTTAACTCTGAGGTTATTAATGAACACGTTTCCATTGAGCAATATGAGATTTAAATTGGCCTGTTTCATCGTTAGTTGCGTAACAAATGGATCTTGAGAATTCATCTTCAACACTATCATTCTTAATATGGTTAGCCCAATTTATGTATAAATTTATATCTCCCTTGATTATTGCCTTAGCTTTGCTGCATGTGCTCCATATAATACTTAGCATTATCATTATTGTTCTGGTTATTGGTGTTGGAGTCAATTCATTCAGTGAAGCAGCATGCAGTGAGTTAGAGTTAGCCAGGGGTTTCAATTGCTATCCATACTCATGGGATCTCGACCATAAACATCACCTATTGCTTTTTTTTTGCAGAGATAGTGCCTGAACTGCTGAGTTACTCCAGTATTTTTGTGTCTAATGCCCCTGTACCACTTAGGAAACCTGAACGGAAACCTCTGGAGACTTTGCGCCCCATCCAAGGTTTCCGTGCGGTTCCCAGAGGTTTTTGTCAGTCTCCCTACCTGCTTCCACTACCTGCAACCTCTGGCAACCACCTGCAACCTCGAAGGGCCTACTCCTGCACCTATTGTCTATAGGGTGATTTCACCAAAGGTCAAATGAGCGTAGATCCCCCCCACGTGACCGAAAAATTTAACTGGAGGACATATGCCACTTCCGGTACATGTTAGTGAATGGGGAAACACGCACTTTCACACCCGTTAAAAACATGGAAAATGGCCGATATTTGAGCTGAAATTTTCTGTGAATTATCGCGTTTGCTCGCTGAATTTCATCAAAGGTAAGGCATTATTGACTTACTTTTGATGAAATTCAGCGAGCAAACGCGTTAATTCCCGATATTTTGGACCTTTAAATCTCCACGGCAAATGTCTGCTAAGCACTTCTGCTGTTTTTCCACCTTCAGTTCCCTCTTGTAATTACCTTACTTTCTATCTTTTATTTTGCCTGAAAATTTAGGTCGCTGTGCTTCACGGTCACCCCGACTAGCACAGAAAATTTCAGCTCAAAAACTGGCCGTTTTCGATGTTTTTAACGGGTGTGAAAGTGCGTGTTTTCCCATTCACTAACATGTACCGGATGTATAGCATGTACTCCAGTTGAGATTTTCGGTCACGTGGGTGCGGATCTACGCTCCAGTGACCTTTCGTGAAATCACCCTATTGTCTACCCTCCCCCGACCCTAATCGCCCTAACAGTCCCACTGTTAATATCCTAGTATCCCTCTCGTCAGTACATCTTCCCCAGCCAACAATGGGCCGTTATGGACTCGACCCTTCTGGAGGACCGACCCATCTGTTGGCAGCCCTGGTTTGTTCTAGCCTCCCGCCTAGCCTTTTCCCGCCCCCGGCCCCCCCCCCCCCCCCCCCCCCCCCCCCCCCCCCCCCCCCGCCACCTCCATCTTTCAGTCTGAAGAAGGAATCCAACACAAAAAGTCCTTTTCTCCAGAGATGCAGCCTGACCTGCTGAGTCATCCCGCACTTTGTGTCTATATCTGAAGCGTTTGTTTGAAACACTGCGGAACTCAGGTGTCTCCCTTGATTGTATTGTATTGTATTGTATTCAAATTTATTGTCATTGTCTCAATTTGAGACAACGAAATGAATTTCCCTTACAGGCAGTGTCATAAAAAAAATCACCAAAAAAAATAAATAATAATAAATAAATAATAAAACATATTAAAAATAAAATTGAAATTGAATTTAAAAAAAAAGCACAAACACAGAAAGTCCACGACACAACATAACGTAAATGGCACCAAGGTGGGGATGGCAACATAGTCCAGCCAGCCTCCCCTCCGTGTTCATCCGTGGTCGGGGCCTTCCGAGCACCCGCAGTCGCCGCCCCGGGTGGCCTGATGTTCAGGCCCTCACGCCGGGCTGGTGGAACCCCGACGTCGGATATTGATACTTGTTTCCCTTCACCCGATGTCGTACGAGAAGGACTGGGACCACAAGCAGCGTAATATCCCACGACAGGCACTGGCTTGAGGATCGGAAAGTGGAGATTTTGTGCTTTAAAACTGGGAATTGTCAACCCAATCAACAGAATTATCAGGAGGAGATTCAGAATTTGGAAAGGGTTTGAATGGTGACAAAGAGTATTTTGTTGCCATTATGAAAAGCAAATGAATAAATACACTGATGGAAGTTTCCATTTCCTGTAGCACAGTTGGAGAGGACGATGCCGCATTCATATTTCATATTCTGAGCCAATTTGCAGGTTTCCGATGCTGAAAACTATAGTTAGCACTCTGATATTTTTCTCTTCTCTCTACTTTGTTGTCCCAGCTTACCACCACCCAGCAGAATGAACATTGATTTTTCTAACTTCGAGTAACCCTTGCATAACCTCTCCCTCTCTCTCCGTTCCTTCCCCACTCTAGTCGGCCTACTAGTTTCGCTGTCTTCCTGCTAGTTTCACTGTTTGTATCCACTCATTATCACCTTCTCCACAGCCAACAATGGACCATTGTGGGCTCCATCTTTTCTTGATTGTCTGGTTGGCTTTGATGTATTCTGTGCACACCTTTCATTCATTTCTTCTTTGTAATTTTTCGTACCCCTAGTTTCCCTCTCCCCGACAGTCTGAAGAAGGGTTTTGACCCGAAACGTCACCTATTCCTTTTCTCCAGAGATGCTGCCTGACCCATTGAGATACTCCAGCATTTTGTGTCTATCTTTGTTTTACTTGTGTTGGTTTGATTGTGTTCATCTATAGTATTTGATTGAACAAGATTTTCACGGTATCTTGGTACAAGTGACAATAAACTAAACTAATGCCAAATACCAGGTGCAGAAACAAGAGGAACTGCAGATGCTGGTTAGTGCACAAAAGGACACAATGTGCTGGAGTAACTCAGCAGCCCAGGCAGCATCTCTGGAAATAGACACAAAATGCTGGAGTAACTCAGCGGGACAGGCAACGTCTCTGGAGAGACGGAATGGGTGACGTTTCGGGTCGAGACCCTTCTTCAGACTAAGAGTCCAGGGAGGGGGAATCTAGAGATATGCAAGGGTACACAGAGCATGTAAGGTGTGAAAAGGACAGATCAAAGCGAACTACGATCAGTAACTCAGCAAACTACGTCTCAGGAGTCATAGACTAAAGGTGAAACAAGTCAGAGAAGGAGGGACAATGTGCAGGAGTAGGCAGATTCGGCCCTTCGAGAGCCAGGGTTAAGACAGTGCCATGTCAGTGATCATGGGTGAGGGCCAGCAAACAATCAGTGAGGTGTTGGAGTAGGCCATGTAGGCTCAGATCCGTTCTTCTCCCAATATCCCAATAGACAATAGGTGCAGGAGTAGGCCATTCGGCCCTTCGAGCCAGCACTGCCATTCAATGTGATCATGGCTGATCATCCCCAATCAGTACCCCGCTCCTGCCTTCTCCCCATATCCCCTGACTCCACTATTTCTACCAGCCCTATCTAGCTCTCTCTTGAAAGCATCCAGAGAACCTGCCTCCACCACCCTCTGAGGCAGAGAATTCCACAGACTCACCACTCTCTGTGAGAAAAAGTGTTTCCTCATTAATAATCTTATTTATATAGCACATTTTTAGTCAACTTGCATTGACCCCAAAGTGCTTCACATAATTACATTACATTTTACACACAGGCAAAGGTGGGTGAAGTGTCTTGCCCCAAGGACACATCTCCAATCTAAATGGCTTACTCCTTATTCTTAAACTGTGGCCCCTGGTTCTGGACTCCCCCAACATCGGGACCATGTTTCCTGCCTCTAGTGGGTCCAAACCTTTAACAATCTTATATGTTTCAATGAGATGCCCTCTCATCCTTCTAAACTCCAGAGTGTACAAGCCCAGCCGCTCCATTCTCTCAGCATATGACAGTCCCGCCATCCCGGGAATTAACCTTGTAAACCTACGCTGCACTTCCTCAATAGCAAGAATGTCCTTCCTCAAATTAGGGGACCAAAACTGCACACAATACTCCACGTGTGATCTCACTGGGGCTCTGTACAACTGCAGAAGGACCTCTTTGCTCCTATATTCGATTCCACTTGTTATAAAGGCCAAGCTTTCTTTCGATTTCGCAGAGAGAGAGGGAAAGCAAGGGTTACTTGAAGTTAGAGAAATCAACGTTGACACTGCTGGGGAACATGGATAGGCGATGTTTCGGGTCGAGACCCTTCTTCAGACCAAATACCAGCTTCTTGGATTGGATGCATTGCAAAACGAAAGGTTTATACGTGTGAAATATCAGTTTGTGAGAAGCAGGAGATACTCTCTGGCCAATGCAAAACTGAAATGTGGCCTCTTTGCCAAGTTGTCGAACGACCAAGACCTTTTGTGCGGTAAGAATGAGATCCTGAATATCCTAGTAATTCCCCGAATACCTGCTGTGCCTGTCATACCTGCTCACCGCGTAAGATTAGTGTGCGCGGTGAGAAAGGTATTCAAATAAGAATGAGAATTAAACAAATGGGAAATCAGAAATGTGATCTGTGCATCCGGAGTGTAAAGTACAGATTCAGATTCAGATTCATTTTAATTGTCATTGTCAGTGTACAGTACAGAGACAACAAAAAGCATTTAGCATCTCCCTTGAAGAGCGACATAGCAAACGATTTGAATAAAAAAATTAATAAGTGTCCGGGGGGGGGGGGGGGGGGGGGGGGGGGGGGGTGGGGTGATTGGCAGTCACCGAGGTTCATGAAAGTATTCACTTTCATGAAGAATTGTATTTGAAGCATTCACTCTGTGCTCGCCCTTCCCCCCCCCCCCCTCCATTGTGAAAGGAACCCGGGGTGTTTTATTTTTTAACACCGTGAAGAAGCGAGTCAGGTGTAGAATGTGGAGGGGGATTTCACGAATAATTTTATTTGAATTGAGAAATGAACAAAAGGGACCAAAAGTGGTTTTATTCATTTAAGGGCGAGATTGTAAGTGAATTTTCCGTGAGTGCGGACGAAAGATTGTAACCAACAGCTGAAGTATGAAAGACTGAGATCGACGCACGGATACACTGCGAACAAAATCGCAGCCCTGGGCTTCTGAGTGAGTCACTCCGTGACACATTTGGAGAAATTGCAGAGATTTGATAGAAACCCCATTTAAATGCAAATCCTTTATTCTTTTCTCTGAAGACGCGTGTTACCAGAAAGAGGATGTGTTGCAGGCATCACTGTCAGGCAAATCTAAATGGCTAAATACTATTTGCAACCAAGCCATTTGTTAGGCCCCGGCTCTTGTGAAAACACATATGAAAGGACATAGCTCGAGGATTGGCTTGTTAGGTGGAGAACGCTTCAGTGCAATTGCTAACAAGGTCGCTCGATATAGAAAGCAAGGGAAGACACAAAATGCTGGAGTAACTCAGCGGGACAGGCAGCATCTTTGGAGACGTTTTGGGTCGAGACCCTTCTTAAAACTGGGAATCAGGGCAGAGGGTGGCTAAAGGTACGGAATGGTAAGGTGTGAAAACGTCAGATCAAAGCAGACGATGATAAGGGAAATGTGGAATGGTTCATTGTGTTTAAGAGGGAAACTGCAGATGCTGGAGAATCGAAGGTTACACAAAAAAGCTGGAGAAAACTCAGCTGGGGTGCAGCAGCATCTATGGAGCGAAGGAAATAGGCAACGTTTCGGGCCGAAACCCTTCTTCAGACTGATCGGGGGGCGGGGGTTGGGTGGGGACAAGAAAGGGAAAAGGAGGAGGAGCCCGAACATCGAATTCTACCAATTTTGTTAGTCCTTGCTGTCTCCTCCCCTTCCTCAGCCCCCCTGCTGTCTCCTCCCACCCCCCAGCCTTCGGGCTCCTCCTCCTTTTCCCTTTCTTGTCCCCGCCCCCGATCAGTCTGAAGAAGGGTTTCGGCCCGAAACGTTGCCTATTTCCTTCGCTCCATAGATGCTGCTGCACCCGCTGAGTTTCTCCAGCTTTTTTGTGTAACCTGGAATGGTTCATTGTTGGCTGAGGGGAAGGTGAGAAGGAGGCACGCATTCAGTAAAATTAATCAGAAGGACAGTGAAACTAACAAATGGAAGCAGGCAGAGATATCTAGGCCTTTGTCTCTGCTCCTTCTCAAGTTCAAGTGAGTTTATTGTCATGTGTCCCTGTATAGGACAATGAAATTCTTGCTTTGCTTAAGCACACAGAACATAGTAGGCATTTACTACAAAACAGATCAGTGTGTCCATATACCATGATATAAATATATACACACATGAATAAATAAACTGGTAAAGTGCAAATAACAGAAAGTGGTTATTAATAATCAGAGTTTTGTCCGAGCCAGGTTTACTAGCCTGATGGCTGTGGGGAAGTAGCTATTCCTGAACCTGGTTGTTGCAGTCTTCAGGCTCCTGTACCTTCTACCTGAAGGTAGCAGGGAGATGAGTGTGTGGCCAGGATGGTGTGGGTCTTTGATGATACTGCCAGCCTTATTGAGGCAGCGACTGCGATAAATCCTCTCGATGGAAGGAAGGTCAGAGCCGATGATGGACTGGGCAGTTTACTACTTTTTGTAGCCTTTCCCTCTCCAGGGCGCTCAAATTGCCGAACCAAGCCACGATGCAACCGGTCAGCATGCTCTCTACTGTGCACCTGTAGAAGTTAGAGAGAGTCTTCCTTGACAATCCGACTCTCCGTAATCTTCTCAGGAAGTAGAGGGGCTGATAAGCTTTTTTGATAATTGCGTTAGTGTTCTTGGACCAGGAAAGATCTTCAGAGATGTGCACACCCAGGAATTTGAAGTTCTTGACCCTTTCAACCATCGACCCGTTAATATAAATGGGGCTGTGGGTCCCCCTCCTACTCCTTCCAAAGTCCACAATCAGTTCCTCGGTTTTGCTGGTGTTGAGGGCCAGGTTATTGCGCTGGCACCATATGGACAGTTGCTCGATCTCTCTTCTATATTCTGACTCATCCCCATCAGTGATACGCCCCACAATAGTGGTGTCGTCAGCGAACTTGATGATGGAGTTCGCACTGTGGTTCGCTACGCAGTCATGGGTATAGAGCGAGTACAGCAGGGGGCTGAGCACGCAGCCTTGAGGTGCTCCCGTGCTGATTGTTATCGAGGCTGACACATTTCCACCAATACGAACAGACTGTGGTCTGTGGATGAGGAAGTCGAGGATCCAGTTGCAGAGGGATGCGCAGAGACCCAGTTCTGCGAGTTTGGTAACCAGTTTGGAAGGGATGATTGTGTTAAATGCCGAGCTGTAATCAATGAATAACAGCCTGACATATGAGTTTTTGTTGTCCAAGTGGTCCAGTGCGGAGTGGAGGGCCAGCGAGATCGCATCCACCGTTGATCTGTTGTGGCGGTACGCGAACTGCAGTGGGTCCAGGTTTTTGTCGAGGTAGGAGTTGATTTGCTCCATGATCAACCTCTCGAAGCACTTCATCACCACCGGCGTTAGTGCCACTGGTCGATAGTCATTGAGGCACGTCACCTTACTCTTCTTGGGCACCGGTATTATTGATGCCCTTTTAAAGCAGGTGGGGACCTCAGACCTCAGAAGTGAGAGGTTGAAAATGTCCATAAAAACTCCCGCCAGTTGGTCTCTCACCAACATTATGGGTAATCTTTGAAATGAATACTTTATTGTCACGTGACAAGTCACAGTGGAATTCTTTGCGTGCAAACCTGAGTTATGCAAATAGTCGCCCCTAAAGGGGGCTTACAAATTGTGGGAGGAAACCGAAGTTCTCGGAGAAAACCCACGCGGGTCACGGGTAGAATGTACAGACAAGCACCCGTGGCCAGGATCGAACCCGGGTCTCTGGCGCTGTAAGGCAGCTGTGCCACCGCTTCATGGTCAGCGTAGACCTGTTCCTGTGCTGCGTCCCAAGACTCCACGCATCGGATCATTAACAAATGTTAAAACTGGTTTGTTGATCTTGAAGTGTGAAATTCTGAAATAGTGAAATAACACTGTGAAATCAAGTGACTTGTACTCATTCAACACAGAAACACTGTATCCAAGAAATGGAAACCTGCAGTTTCCACACATGGCGTATCGCCTCCCAGGGGAACATTAATGCAGCATTAATATGGATCAATGAGGATTAATTATTTACATTAATAAAACATAATATGCAAATAAAACCTTGTTAGTTCTTGAAATTGGATTGTGTGATTCTCATTTTTGATTAATGTGAATAAATCAGGCAGGAGTGTCTGTGTTGGAGAGAGACACAAAAATGCTGGAGTAACTTAGCAGGTCAGGCAGCATCTCTGGAGAAAAGGAATAGGCGACGTTTCGGGTCGAGGCCCTTCGTCAGCCTGTCCCACTGTACGAGGTAATTCAAGAGCTCTCCCGAGTTAAAAAAAAAATCAAACTCGTGGTAGAGGAACAGCGCTCCCGCTGGAGTGGCCCAGCCCGAGGGAGGAACGGCACTCCCGCTGGAGTGGCCCAGCCCGAGGGTGGAACGGTACTCACGTGAGGGCGATCCGGTCCGGGGGCTGGGACGGTGCTCCGGTGGCTGGGACGACGTTCTGGCGGCGGTGTCCAGAGTCCTGGGTTCAGCCGCGGGCCGGCGGCTGCGTGTGCTGGACTGGAGGTGCAGCGGCTTCGACCACCCCGGGCCGCAGTGTTTGAACCGGCCCGTTCGCGGGGTTCGGTGAGCCGCGGGACTGTTTGTACCATCGCCCGGTGGGGAATCGCCTCAGCGCAGAGGGAGAAGAGGGAAGAGACTGCAGCCCTAAGATTTTTGCCTCCACCACAGTGAGGAGGTGTTTGGAGGACTCACTGTGGTGGATGTTAATTTGTGTTTATTGTTGTTTATTATTGTATCATTGTATGTATGACTGCAGGCACGAAATTTTGTTCAGACCGTAAGGTCTGAATGACAATAAAGGAAATTCAATTCAATTCAATGTACGTAGCGCCTACGTCGGAGCATGTGGACGTCTCGTAGCGGCTCGGAACGCTAACGGCAGGTACTCGGGAAGCGCGGAAACTCGTGACGTTTTTTTCACCACTGTGACAAATGTCCATGAGAGCCCCGAGTACCTATGAGCGGCTATTACCGTAATTATCCGAGTTCGAATCAGGGGAAACTCGGGAGAACTCTCGAAATACCTGGTACGGTGGGACAGGGGAAAGGGAAACTAGAGGTATTGTAGTGAGACCAGGCAGGTTGAGCGAAATATTCTATATTAACGATAACAAATGCTTGAACCACCGCATACCTAGTCAAGAATTAACGGGTAAAGCTCCCGTCGATGCGAGGAGCACTAACTACTTATTAATCTCAAAGTTCCGCAACTGAACCCCCAGTCATGTGACGGTCCCGACCAATGACGAGGGTTCTGAATGCCCAGCTTCACCACTAGGTGCCGCTACCGTGTGATGAGGATCAGAACAGATCCGAGCCGGCACCGATGACCAAAGGAAGGTGGAGCCCACAATGGTCCATTGTTGGCTGTGGAAAAAGTGACAACGAAGGGATACAACTAGTGAAACTAGCAGGCCGACTAGCGTGGGGGAAGGATGGAGAGAGAGAAAGAGAGAGAGAATGCAAGGGTTACTTGAAATTAGAGAAATCAACATTCTTACCACTGGTATGTAAAACTCTGCTGTCTATGCTGGATATGGTTCGGGTGGCAATGGATAGGAGACCCCATGTTTGTCTGTATGTTTGGTTCAGTGGTTCAAGCTGGAAACTGACCCTTCGGCCCACTGAGTCCATCGATCGCCCATTCGCACTGGTTCTGTGCTATCCCACTCTCTCATCCACGCCCAGCACACGAACGACAATGTTTCAGCAACTAATTAACCTGCAAACCCGTCTATGGGAGGAAATTGGCGCAACCGGTAGAAACCCACTGGGTCACGTGGAGAACGGGCAAACTCCACAAGGACAGCACCCAAGGGAAGGATTGAACCCGGGTCTCTGGTGCTGTGAGGCAGCTGCTCCACCCGCTGCTCCGCCCTTGGCTCACTGTATGCAGCAGACTGTGAGCAGAAGACAGGCATAAAGGCTGGAATTCTCGCAACTTCCTCCACAGTAGTGGCAATGAGAGAGAATTCATTCTCTTCTCCCCTCCGCCATCTCTAACCCGCCCCCTCCTGTGGATGCCTGTTCTTCTCACCCCTCCCCTATCTCCCCACCCATCCCTCTCCTGTTGCCTGTCCTGCCTCTCTGTCCCAGCCTCCTGCTTCCGAAAGCAACCTTTCCTCACAAATTGAACGGACCCAGCCAAAAACAATGTCATGTTCCCTTCAATGTAGTTGGGAACGAGAGCGCTCAGCTGTAAAAACAAACGTCTCTTCAGTGATGGGATACCCGCTGGGCAGGGCTGGGTGTGTGGGGAGAAGAGCTTGAAGGGAGAGATTACTACATGGGCTGAGCACACACCAACAGCTCCACAGACCAGCAATGAGGGAGAGGCCGGGTCGCGATGGATGAGATGGGGTGGGAGTGCAGCGTGTCGGAATGTGAAGATGGACTTGATGGGAGGTGATGAGCCTGTGATGCTCTGGATTGTGTGTGTGGGACCTGTACCCCAGTGAGGGTCAGTGTATGTGGGACCTGTACCCCAGTGAGGGTCAGTGCGTGTGGAAACCTCTCTCTGCAGGTTCAGACGGACAAGAGAATTACCGGGCTGAGATGCATCCTGTCAGAATACTTTCCATAGCGCATCTGCAAAAGTTCAAGACCAAAATCCTTCTCAGTAAGCTGTGGAAGAAAACAATGCTGGTGTGCTTTCTCGATCACCTCATCATTGTGACGAGACCAGGTTAGGTCGCTGGTGACATGGACGGCAAAGAGTTTGACCACCCCTGCGGAAATGCTGTTGGTGATTTGAGCTACTTTAATGTAAAGTTTAGTTTAGAGATACAGCGTTGAAAAAGACACTTCGGGCCTATTGTCACACAGAGAGTGGTGAATCTCTGGAATTCTCTGCCACGGAATGTAGTTGAGGCCAGTTCATTGGCTATATTTAAGAGGGAGTTAGATGTGGCCCTTGTGGCTAAGGGGATCAGGGGGTATGGAGAGAAGGCAGGTACGGGATACTGAGTTGGATGATCAGCCATGATCATATTGAATGGCGGTGCAGGCTCGAAGGGCCGAATGGCCTACTCCTGCACCTAATTTCTATGTTTTTTCTATCTATGTTTTTCTAACCGAGTCCACGCCGACCAGCGATCACCGACACACCAGGGACTATTTGTGGGATGAAATCGGAACACTTGGAAAAAAGCCATGAGGTCACAGGGAGAACATGCAAACTCCACACAGACAGCAATGTGTATTTTGTTGTAACCGACTGGCTGGCTGGATAGCAGGCACCAAAAAATGTTTTTCACTGTACCTCGATAGACGTGACGATAATAACCTGAATTAAAATAAACAAAAGTAAACTAAACCCCTAGTCAGGAACAACCCCGGGTATCTGGCGCTGTGGGGCAGCAACTCTACCGCTGCGCCACCGTGCCACCCCAATCTGCGCAGAAAAGGCTGGATGTCAAAATTATCTTTCAATACATGTCCTGGCCGTTAAATGATTGAGTGTGGAGACGAGTTTGCTTTTCCCTTGAATCACAGCCTTCGTTACAGTCAGTAAACAACACAAGGCCACCACTGCCAGAGCATGCAATAATTGCCAGGCATCATCTAATATGATCAGCCTGTATCTGCACCAGAATATAATCACCTCCTGAAGGCAGCTCATTATCATCGCATCTTCACAAGCAGGTTGCTGCTGATATCTCCCGGAGATAATTGCTACCCAGAGACCTCCTGCAAGCCGACAGAGTTAAAATCATTTCCTTTTATGATTATTGAGTTCTGCGGTGATGCAGGAAGGCTGGGAGGAAAAACAGCCGACTTTATCACAGCTGGAATGGAGAAAAGCACTTGGAGAGGCTACAAACCGACTAGCTTTCATATTGATCCTCTTGTAGATGGGTCCCCACACACACACACATTGGCCCTCACTGGGATACGGGTCCCATACACACAGACACGGACCCTCACTGGGGTAGTGTGTGTGTGTGTGTGGCTCGTACCCCAGTGAGGATCCGTGTGTGTGGGACCCCCTAACTCCTCACTTTGCTGCTGCATCAGGTAGATTCCTTTTGTACCAATAGATCTGTTGGTCTGAATCTTGAATGTACTCAACAACTTTGCGTTCACAGTTTTGAGGTAGAAGGTTCCAAAAAATTGCAGCTCTCGTGATGAGCGTTTGACGGCACTGGGCTGGTACTCGCTGGAGTTTAGAAGGATGAGGGGGAACCTCATTGAAACTTACCAAATAGTGAAAGGCCTGGATAGAGAGGATGCAGAGAGGATGTTTCCACCAGCGGGAGTGTTTAGCGCCAGAGGCCACATCCTCAAAATAAAAGGATGGACATTTGGAAAGAAGATGAGGAGGTGTTTATTTTATCAGACGGTGGTGAATCTATACAATTCATCGCGACAGATGGCTGTGGAGGCCAAGATATTGGGTAGTTTTATGGCAGTGATTGACAGATTCCAGATTAGTCCGGGTGTCAAGGAATATGGGGAGAAGGCAGGAAAATGGGGTTGAGAGGAAAAGATAGATCAGCCATGATTGAATGGTGGAGTCGACTCGATGGGCTGAATGGCCTACTGCTGCTCCTATCACATGAACTTATTAGTCTTCTGGCTTGTTTCCTGGAGAGACATTGAACTGCAGATGCTAGAATCTTAGGCAATATTTGGTGCAGTAGACGATGGGCCGAATGGCCTAATTCTGCTTCTATGACTTATGAACTTAGAATAAATTATTACTGGGTACTGCAGGGATCTCTGGACCACTGTCTTTGTTCTGGATGGTCCACTCCTCCAAGCTAATGGCCATGCAGAATCTCCCCGTCTAATCCTCGCTCACAACCAGGGGCGGCACGGTGGCACAGCGGTAGAGTTGCTGCCTTACAGCGAATGCAGCGCCGGAGCCCCAGGTTCGATCCCGACCACGGGTGATGTCTGTACGGAGTTTGTACGTTCTCCCTGTGACCTGCGTGGGTTTTCTCAGAGAGCCTCAGTTTCCTCCCACACTCCAAAGACGTGCAGGTTTGTAGGTTAATTGGCTTGGTAAATGTAAAAATTGTCCCTAGTGGGTGTAGGACGGTGTTAGTGTGCGGGGATCGCTGGTCGGCACGGACCCGGTGGGCCGAAAGGGCCTGTTTCCGCGCTGTATCTCTGAACTAAACTAAACCCTGTGCGTTTGATTGAGATCACTTTCCAATCTCGGGCACTCCAGCGAGCACAGGTCACTCCAGGAATGACTTCACCGTAATAAATCGGGTGAACGCATTGTGCATTGCCTCTGAAGCAACCATGCTGTTTATTAGTACAGAGACCAAAGCAGCAAACAGTACTCTCTGTGGTCTCACCCCAAAGCCCTTTGCAATTGTGGCTGGGATTTTTCTCTCGTGTCTTCCAGCACTGGCAATAAAAGACATTTATCAGATAATTGCTTGCCTGATAACTTAAAACATGTGGTGAAGCAGCGCACCAAGATCTCTCTGTACACCAGAAGATCCTTATCATTTGAAAAATGTTCTGTTTTCTATTCTTGCAAAATATTTTTCTCATGAATTCTCCAACATTCACTTTTCCCTCCTCATTTAACCTATACATACCCCTCCATTTTTTTTTTTAAACTCTTTGTGTGATCGTCACAGCTTACTTTCTCATCCACCCTAGTATTTGTCGTAAACCTGGCTAGGTTTCCCTGACTCTCGATCTGAAGAAGGGCCTCGACCTGAAACGTCACCTCATCCTTTTCTCCAGAGATGCTGCCTGACCCGCTGAGTTACTACAGCTTTTTTGTGTCTATTTTAAATTGCAAGTTGCCTTTTCCAAACAATGTGTCGGAAGGAACTGCAGATGTTGGTTTAAACCGAAGATAGACACCAAGTGCTGGAGTAACTCAGCGAGTCTGGAGAAAAGGAATAGGCGATGTTTTGGGTCGAGACCCATCCTCGGACATGAAACGTTTCCCCAGAGATGCTGTCTGACCCGCTAAGTAACTCCAGGATTTTGTGTCCATCTTCACCTTTTCAAACAAGGTTGTTAAGATGGATTTGCCATAGAGGGAGTGCACAGACGGTTCACCAGACTGATTCCTGGGATGTCAGGACTGTCTTTATCAGAAAGACTGGATAGGTGTGGTTTATACTCTCTAGAATTTAGAAGATTGAGAGGGGATCTTATAGAAACTTACAAAATTCTTAAGGGGTTGGACAGGCTAGATGCAGGAAGATTGTTCCCGATGTTGGGGAAGTCCAGGACAAGGGGACACAGCTTAAGGATAAAGGGGGAAATCCTTTAAAACCGAGATGCGAAGAACTTTTTTCACACAGAGAGTGGTGAATCTCTGGAACTCTCTGCCACAGAGGGTAATTGAGGCCAGTTCATTGGCTATATTTAAGAGGGAGTTAGATGTGGCCCTTGTGGCTAAGGGGATCAGGGGGTTTGGGGAGAGAAGGCAGGTACGGGATACTGAGTTGGATGATCAGCCATGATCATGCTGTCTGATAGCGGTGCTAAGGCTCGAAGGGCCGAATGGCCTACTCCTGCACCTTTTCTATGTTTCTATGTTTCTATGGATTATTAATGACCAAAGCTTCGGAATCGTTCATTGTGATTACACATTCGCAATTATTTAAAAAGGAACATGTTATATCTGTAGGGGTGGGGCAGTGTTGTGTGAAGGAGAGTTCATCATAGCTTCTTATTAACACAGAATTCTAAAATATGAATAGTCAAAACAAAGAACTGCAGATTTTGGCTTCTACCAGAGAAAGATACAAAGTGCTGGAGTAACTCAGCGGGTCAGGCAGCATCTCTGGAGAAAAAGGATGGGCGACGTTTTGGGTTTGGACCCTTCTTCAAACAGCTGTAGGATGGGCAGTCAGACCTTTTGACAACAAGCACTCAAACGCCAGAGAAAAGCACTTCTGTGGTAATGAATTCCACAGATTCGCCACCCTCTGATGAAAGAAATTCCTCCCCATCTCCTTCCTAAAGGAACATCCTTTAATTCTGAGGCTGTGCCCTCTGGTCCTGGACTCTCCCACTAGTGGACACATCCTCTCCACGTCCACTCTATCCAAGCCTTTCACTATTCCCCAGGGATGCTGCCTGACCCGCTGAGTTACTCCAGCATTTTGCGTCTTATCTCCGATGTAAACCAGCGTCTGCAGTTCCCTTCCTCCGCGTCAGAAAAATGCAGGGTCTGAGGGAACAAAGAAAGTGAACTCAATGACACCCGTCAGCAGTGGCCACCAGACATGGATAGAAACATAGAAACATAGACAATAGGTGCAGGAGTAGGCCATTCGGCCCTTCGAGCCAGCACCGCCATTCAATATGATCATGGCTGATCATCCAACTCCGTATCCTGTGCCTGCCTTCTCTCCATACCCCCTGATCCCTTTCGCCACAAGGGCCACATCTAACTCCCTCTTAAATATAGCCAATGAACTGGCCTCAACTACCCTCTGTGGCAGAGAGTTCCACAGATTCACCACTCTCTGTGTGAAAAATGTTTTTCTCATCTTGGTCCTAAATGACTTCCCCCTTATCATTAAACTGTGACCCCTTGTTCTGGACTTCCCCAACATCAGGAACAATCTTCCTGCATCTAGCCTGTCCAACCCCAAGGCTGCATGGAGGAGCGGGCTGAGCTGGGAATGAGAGGACGGTTGCGTTTTGTGGCCAGAAATAGGATAAATGTCGTGCTTTGCCCTGACACTCGTTTGTCGTGAGGGACTCTGCGCCCAGGGTGCAGCAGCGCGCGCGAGGGTGATTATTTCAGCTCCTGCAGCCAGAGAGATACACAGAAGTAATGCTTTTGACATCTGCTAATTCAATTAGAGCTTGTATTGTGCGCTTGCTTCCAGTCTGTTTGACCTGTCACCGTTTGTGGCCACTTTGTGCCCAGAGCCCGGTGCAGGATCCTGGTAACGTGAGCTTCAGCAAGTGTGAAATGTGTGGAGACAGGGCTCTGTTAGAGTGTACTGGGCTGAGTGAGGAAGTGAGATGTGCATGGGGCCAGGGGGCAGGAGGCGACGTGAACGCTGGCGTTGATATTTTTCAAGGGAGAGCACGAACATTGCCAGTTTCGCAGATTTTCATGGAGACAGTCGTCTCATTTGCTAATGTTACGGGTCTGTCCCACTTACGTGTCCTTGGCACGCAAATTACGCGACTTTGTGGTCGCGTTGAGGTGCATGGGCATCGTATGGCCGCGCGGGGCCGGTCCCACTGAGAAGCGTGGAGGGGAATGGAGTTGTGCGCGGTATCATGCGGCGCTCCGACAAAATCTTTGCGTGCCAACGACCTGTCGCGGAACTGACGGCCAAAGTGGGACCGGCCCAAGAACCGGCGCGGCGCAACGTCTCACCTCCAACAGCAGGCAAACAATCGCCGAACTTGGCCTGGAGCTCACGGCCGTTGCGGTCCGAATCCGGATCAGCCCCCATTTCTACTCCCAGAGCGGGGCCAAGAAAATTGAAGATGGACACAAAATGCAGGAGCAACTCAGCGGGACCGGCAGCATCTCTGGGGAGAAGTAAAGGGTGACGTTTCGGGTCAAGACCCTTCTTTTCAGACTGAAGAAGAGTCTCGACACGAAACGTCACCCACTCCTTCTCTCCAGAGATGCTGCCAGTCCCACTGAGTTCCTCCAGCATTGTGTCTATCTTCAAAAGTCACGCGTTCCAGACGGCTGTGCGGACGCATGAAATCGCGCGCGGGTCCATCGCGCCTCAACGCGACCACGAGGTCGCGTAATTTGCGTGCCAAGGACACGTAAGTGGGACAGGCCCTTTAGCCTCCCGAATTTCCAGCAGTGCCTGCCTCTCACCCGTTGCCTTTTCCCGAACACCTCGTTTGGTTCAGAGACACAGTGCGGAAACAGGCCCCTTCGGCCCAGCGAGTCCGCGCGGACCGGCGACATCGGACACCACACACACCAGGGACGATATATAACTTTCACCAAAGCCGGTTACCTTACAAACCTGCACGTCTTCGGAGTTTGGGGGGAAACCGGAGCGCCCGGAGAAAATTCACGCAGGTCACGGGGAAGGCGCACGACACTCCGTACAGACAAGCACCCGTGGTCAGGATCGAACCCGGGTCTCTGGCGCTGCAACCACCATGATGCCCTTTCTATTGTGTCTTGTGTTCATCTCTCCCTTCCTTTGTATCACTCCCTGTTGCTTGCTCATTAATTTTCTTCTCTGTTCTTCTCCTTGTCTGAATGTCTCTCACCCACTCTGTCCCCACATTAAGGCTCTCTGCATCATTGCACCATCTACTTTGCAGAGCATTTACGACCCAAATTACAGAGACAGTAATGTTGCCACCATACACTGATTCACCTCCAGGCTAGATAACAGTTAGCTGGTCTCCACAGATGCTACTTACCCCGCTGAGTTCTTCCAGCAGTGAACCCTTTGCCTCAGGTGCAGCAGAGGTTGGATGGATCATCAAGCTCCTGTTGTGTCTCAGCAAACACCTGTTGGACAGGTACCCCACAGGTCAGGCAGGCTGTGCAATTAGTCAAAACTATGTCAAAACACCAATCGAACCAGGATAAGCGCTCAAGCTAGAAAACCAAGCCCACTGCCAAAATAGTATCTAAACTCGTTTAGGGATACAGCGCGGAAACAGGCTCTTCGGCCCACCGAGTCCGTGCCAACCAGCGATCCCCGCACATTAACACAAGTCAACACACACCAGGGACAATTTACAATTATACCAACCTACAAACCTGCACGTCTTTGGAGTGTGGGAGGAAACTGGAGATCCTGGAGAAAACCCACGCAGGTCACGGGGAGAACATGCAAACTCCACACAGACAGCACACGTACTCGGGAACGCACCCGGCTCTCTTTCGCTGTCAGGCAGCAACTCTACCGCTGCGCCACCATGCTGCCCATTCCTGTGGAGATCAGCCATAATTGAAGATGCTTTGAAGATAGATCAGCCATGATTGAATGGCGGAGTAGACTTGGTGGGCCGAATGGCCCAATTCTGCTCCTATCACTTATGACCTTATGAAGCACTCTGTATGTGAGCAGTTAGGTGTGCACTGCTGGAGTTGCCAGTCTGTTACCAGGACCTTGTCAGGGTCTGGGTTAAGGACCACCTCGAATCAGAGTGACCTCACGATGCCCCTCGCCAGCGGGGGAGGGTGCCCTGGCTGATAGGGTGTACGCAGGTGGGAGAGGGGTGGGCTGCTCCCTAAGACTCCCACACTACCAAACCTC